>NC_041388.1:193534053-193553239 GCF_002162155.2 Triticum dicoccoides
CCTGTCCCGTCACGCGCGTAGGCTGGCAGACTGGCCCGGCCGCGTGTTATCACGTGACAGGCCCGGAACGGGCGGCGGCCTGGAGGCTTAGCCAGCATGCTACTTGGATCCCGCCGCGACGTTCGAAATATTGTGCGAGTCAGAGTTGTGCGAGTCTGACTCCTTCTAGCCGGCTCGGCAGAAGTCAAGCAAGATCCATGTCTCGGGCACCCAGAAAGAGAAACTACTGAGGCTCCTCGGCCAATCGTCCGCGGCTCCTCATCAGCTTCAGGGACTACTGTCGGAGTAATGGGCCACGGGTAGGCTAACCCGAGTCCCAGAACTTTTCAAGACATCGGGGCAGGCTGCGCCCCTCAAGACCCCAGGACAAAGAGCCTCCTTCTGAGAAGTCGGCGGCAAGGCCACCGACTAGCCACTCGCGGCCGAGTCCCAGGGACGACTTCAGGATAAGCCGACTCCTGACTGACGACTTCCCAAGAAGCCGGCCTTGGGGGGTCAGCCCGCGACTCCAACAAACCCCATGTCCTCATCAAGAGGGACAGGACAGGGAAGTGGCTACAGTGAAGCCTGCTCCCACCCCTTTCAGAGGCAGGCATGACCACAGTACGACGTACCCACGGAGATCTCCGTGCGGCGTGGCACTGTCGCCATGCTGGCCCTGACATCAGCACCGGTGGACCGAACCCTGCGCCCACGACGACTTATCTGTATGACCTTTGGGCGGCGGGTCCCACCGGCCAGCGGGATCCCAGAAGACGGCAAGTGCGCCACAAGTTGGACCCGTCGGGAGTCGGCCAACTCCTTCCCCAGGGCCCACGTGCCATTAACCAGATGTGACGAAGAGTGGCAATAGTGATCGCCCGCCAGGCGGCGGGGCTGTTTCCACGACTCCATGACGAAGCCCGCGTCATTAGAAGCACGACTACAATAATCAGCAGCCGGCAAGACCCGCCCGCGGCGGACATGGCCTGTTGGCTCCGTACCGAGCCAGTCGGCGGGCCCCAGGAATCGGCGAATAAGATGGCGGCCAGAGAGACTGGTGGCTGGGCCCGCGTCCAGCCGGATTACCATTGTACCCCTGGGGGGTAGGCCTATATAAACCCCCCAGGGCACCCATGCAGAGGGTTGGAATCCATTGGTACTAGACCAGATCATATAGGAAGGAGAGAGCTAGCCTTGCCTTCTCCTACCTCTAGGAAACAGCTCAAGGAGCAATCGTGTAAACACTATGCCATAGTGATCATGCGGAGACCCCGCAGAGCAGTAGTAGGGGTATTATCTCCCCGGAGAGCCCTGAAGCTGGGTAAGATTCGCCGGCGTGCATGTCTTCGCCTCATCCCGTTTCCAGGCACCGGAGACGTTCTACTCGCCCCCACCATGATAAGCCATCCTTTGGCATATGTCGCACCCAACCCCCGACAAGAAGAAACACTCTTATTAGCAAATAATTTCATAAGTTCATCCATCTTTCCACTCAAAACATTAATTTCTTCTATCGCATGCACCTTTTTATTAGTAGATCTTTCAGTATGCCATTGAGAATAATTAACCATAATATTATCTAGGAGTTTAGTAGCTTCTCCTAAGGTGATTTCCATAAAAGTGCCTCCCGCGGCCGAATCCAAAAGATTTCTAGCAAAATTACATCCGGCATAAATTTTTTGTATAATCATCCACAAATTTAAACCATGAGTAGGGCAATTACGTATCATTAATTTCGTTCTCTCCCAAGCTTGTGCAACATGTTCATGATCAAGTTGCTTAAATTTCATAATATCTTTTCGAAGAGAGATGATTTTAGCGGGAGGAAAATACTTAGAGATAAAAGCATCTTTGCACTTATTCCATGAATCAATACTATTTTTAGGCAAAGACGAAAACCAAGCTTTAGCACGATCTCTAAGCAAAAAAGGAAATAGCTTCAATTTAACAATATCATTATCCACATCTTTCTTCTTTTGCATGTCATGCAAATAAACGAAGCTATTTAGATGGGTAGCGACATCTTCACTAGGAAGGCCGGAGAACGGATCTTTCATGACAAGATTCAGCAAAGTAGTAATAATTTCACAAGATTCAGCATCGGCAAGAGGAGCAATCAGAGTTCTAATAAAATCATTGTTGTTGGTATTGGTGAAGTCACACAATTTAGTATTATCTTGAGCCATCGCGACAAACAAGCAAACTAACACACAAGCAAACAAAAAGCAAGCGGACAAAAAGGGGCAAATAGAGAAAGAGAGGGAGGATAGAGAGAAAACAACAAGGGTGAATTGGGGAGTGGAAAACGAGAGGAAAATGGCAAATAATGTAATGCGGGAGATAAGGGTATGTGATGGGTACTTGGTATGTTGACTTTTGCATAGACCTCCCCAGCAACGGCGCCAGAAATCCTTCTTGCAACCTCTTTTAGCACTATGTTCGTTTTCCCCGAAGAGGAAGGGATGATGCAGCAAAGTAGCGTAAGTATTTCCCTCAGTTTTTGAGAACCAAGGTATCAATCCAGTAGGAGGCTACGCGCGAGTCCCTCACACCTGCACAAAATAAATAAATCCTCGCAACCAACGCAAATAGGGGTTGTCAATCCCTATAGGGCCACTTACGAGAGTGAGATCTGATAGATATGATAAGATAATATTTTTGGTATTTTTATGATAAAGATGCAAAGTAAAATAAAGGCAAAGTAAATGGCAAAGTAATAACTAAGTAGTAGGCGATTAATATGATAAAGATAGACACGGGGGCCATAGGTTTCACTAGTGGCTTCTCTCGAGAGCATAAGTATTCTACGGTGGGTGAACAAATTACTGTTGAGCAATTGACAGAATTGAGCATAGTTATGAGAATATCTAGGTATGATCATGTATATAGGCATCACATCTGAGACAAGTAGACCGACTCCTGCCTGCATCTACTACTATTACTCCACTCATCGACCGCTATCCAGCATGCATCTAGAGTATTAAGTTAAAAACAGAGTAACGCCTAAAGCAAGATGACATGATGTAGAGGGATAGACTCATGCAATATGAGGAAAACCCCATCTTGTTATCCTCGATGGCAACAATACAATACGTGCCTTGCTGCCCTTACTGTCACTTGGAAAGGACACCGCAAGATTGAACCCAAAGCTAAGCACTTCTCCCATTGCAAGAAAGATCAATCTAGTAGGCCAAACCAAACTGATAATTCGAAGATACTTGCAAAGATAACCAATCATACATAAAAGAATTCAGAGAAGATTCAAATATTATTCATAGATAGACTTGATCATAAACCCACAATTCATCGGTCTCAACAAACACACCGCAAAAAGAAGATTACATCGAATAGATCTCCACAAGAGAGGGGGAGAACATTGTATTGAGATCCAAAAAGAGAGAAGAAGCCATCTAGCTACTAACTATGGACCCGTAGGTCTGAAGTAAACTACTCACACTTCAACGGAGAGGCTATGGTGTTGATGTAGAAGCCCTCCGTGATCGATGCCCCCTCCGGCGGAGCTCCGGAACAGGCCCCAAGATGGGATCTCGTGGATACAGAAAGTTACGGTGGTGGAATTAGGGTTTTGGCTCCTGTTCTGATCGTTTGGGGGTACGTGGATATATGTAGGAGGAAGAAGTACGTCTGTGGAGTAACAGGGGGCCCACGAGGGTGGAGGGCGCGCCTGGGAGGGGCAGGCGCGCCCCCCTACCTCGTGGCCTCCTGTTAGTTGGCTTGACGTAGGGTCCAAGTCTCCTGAATTGTATTTGGTGAGAAAATCACGGTCCCAAAAGTTTCATTCCATTTGGACTCCGTTTGATATTCCTTTTCTTCGAAACCCTAAAACAGGCAAAAAACAGCAATTCTGGGCTAGGCCTCCGGTTAATAGGTTAGTCCCAAAAATAATATAGGATAATAAAGCCTAATAATGTCCAAAACAGTAGATAATATAGCATGGAGCAATCAAAAATTATAGATACGTTGGAGACGTATCAAGTAGTGCTTAGCTTTGGGTTCAATCTTGAAGTGTCCTTTCCCAGTGACAGCAGGGGCAGCAAGGCACGTATTGTATCGTTGCCATCGAGGATAAAAAGATGGGTTTTATATCATATTGCTTGAGTTTATCCCTCTACATCATGTCATCTTGCTTAATGTGTTACTCTGTTCTTATGAACTTAATACTCTAGATGCATGCTGGATAGCGGTCGATGTGTGGAGTAATAGTAGTAGATGCAGAATCTTTTCCGTCTACTTGTCGCGGACGTGATGCCTATATACATGATCATGCCTAGATATTCTCATAATTATGCACTCTTCTATCAATTGCTCAAAAGTAATTCGTTCACACACCATAATACTTATGCTATCTTGAGAGAAGCCACTAGTGAAACCTATGGCCCCGGGGTCTATTCTCCATTATATTAATCTCCCATCAACTAGCTATTTCTGGTGCCGTTTATTTTGCAATCTTTATATTCCAATCTATATCATAAAAATACCAAAATTATTTATCTTATTATTATTATCTCTATCAGATCTCACTCTCGTAAGTGGCCGTGAAGGGATTGACAACCCCTTTATCGCGTTGGTTGCGAGGTTCTTATTTGTTTGTGCAGGTATGAGGGACTTGCGTGTAGTCTCCTACTGGATTGATACCTTGGTTCTCAAAAACTGAGGTAAATACTTATGCTACTTTGCTGCATCAGCCTTTCCTCTTCAAGGGAAAACCAACACAGTGCTCAAGAGGTAGCATTTGGTAAGGGGAGGGGCTGGGAGGTAGATATTTTCGTGGAAGCCGAAAATTTTGAATAGGTGGAGCGAAAAAACTGGCGCGTGAAGTATCATCAGACACGGTCCCTTATCCAGAATTGTGTACGATATGTGAACATCACAAACGATTCAGATAGGTTAACCCGTGTGTGATGAGTTTGAATGTCAAAAATGTTGGTTCGAATTACCCTGGTTAAAGTGGTCATCCACGTCATTGCATTATTTGGGTACACAAAGGAGACTACAGCACACCCACACATCTTAATCGAGCAAGATCAGCAATTAAATAGAGCTAGGTGACCTACACATTACTCTAAAAATTAAAGACGGTGCTCTTAATTAAACAAAACAAAGAGTACTACTACGGCTGGTGCTCGTCGATCTCCGCCGCCTCCTCCATATCAAGCTCGCGGCCGACGGTCTCCTGGGGAAGGGGCTCCATGGATCCATCGCACCATTCTCGGCAAGCATCTCGCCATCCGCTTCCGCCATCTCTTTGGAGAAGGCCGCCACAAGTTGGGCGTGGGCGGCTGTGATCTGGGCTTGGACGGGCTCCGTCATGGCAAGGTATGCGGCGGAGGGACGGACGGCTACTCGAATGCTCTCGGCGATTGCCAACTCTTCGGCCGTGGGTTGCCGACCGATGTCGGAGAAGCTTCGTTCAATTTGTGTGGTTGTCGGCATTCTGGGAACGGGGGTCCCCAGACTTGCCTGCCTGCGGCCTGCGGCGTGGCTCAAAGGGGGGCCCAGCGCGACCCATCTTCACCAACACAAACCCAAGACCCTCATGAGGGGCCAAGCCTCGCAGGGCGGACGACGCGGAGCTTCCTCAGGCACGGCCTCGTCAGGCTGGCTCACGAGGAGGCGGAGAGATCAAGGCGGGGTACCTCACGTGGTGCCCGTGATGCAAGCCATGACGACCGGGGGCGCCAGGCGGGTGCCAGCCCGCGCAGTGTCCTCCTTCCCTCTTTGGTGCAAAGGGGGCAAGCGCAGCCGCGGAGTACCGAGGCATTAGGCAAAGGTTGCCATTTCGGTGCAACGAGACCAAGACCAGGAGGACTACGAGATGGAGGTCACCGTGGAGCCCAAGACGGCGTCATCACCAGAGCTTTGCGCAGGCGAAGACTACTTTTGTTAGGGTAGCTTGTACTAGTTGTCCCCCTTCAAATTAGCCCGCCATTGTTGGCTCCCTTCCCGCTCGATATTTGGGAAGAGGACCAGGGCCTCTATAAATAGGACCAGCCACCCACAGAGCAAAGGGGGGAGAAAAGAGGAAAGAAGAAGAAGAAGAAGAAGAAGAGCGACGGGGGACGACAGTCACACACACACACACAGAGAGTGATAGAAAGGTGACTGAGCTCCTCCTACCAGTTCATCGCCCTGACCAAGAACAGACCCTCGCGAGGCTGTTCTTCCTTGTATTGTTCATCATCATCAGCCCAAGAGGCAATCCACCACACCACACACTGGAGTAGGGTATTACACCACAACGGTGGCCCGAACCAGTATAAATCCTGTGTCTCTTGTGTCGTTCTTTCCTTAGTTTAGATCCTAGCAAGGCGCAGGGGTGCAGGCAGGTAGGAGGCGAAATCTCCGCGCGCACCCCAGTGTTCGAACCTCAAGGGTCTGCCGGAACCCGAAATCCGACATTTGGCGCGCCAGGTAGGGGTGCGCCGGGATTCGTCTTCCACCACCCCGTTCTCCTTCGACCATCACGCCCATGTCTGACGCTCGTCGGGCCCGCGCCGAGCGCCGGGCCGCACTCGCCTCCCGCGTCGCCCAGACGGCCCCTGTCGGCGGGCGCCCTCGCCGTTCCCCGTCACCTGCCGTCAACGCCGCCACCGGCCCGGCGGGGGACGAGCGGCAAGCATCGTCCCAGCATCCGTCCGTGCGGCAAGACGGCCGCACCGCAACTGCCTCGCTCACCCCAGCTGGTTCTTTGTCCCGCGTGCTCCGTGCGCCCATGGAGGCTCGAGCTACACTCATCGCGGCGAATGAGCTCCTGCACTACCGCCCCGTCGACGACGTCTACGAAGAATGGCTCGACCGCATCGCCGAGCTCGTCCGTGCCGCAGGGGGCTCTCCTGCGCCGTCCGTTCCGCTGCACCGCACCCCGCCCCGCGCGGGCAATGAAGCTCCAGCGGCGCCCCGACCGCCTCCTCCTCAGGAAGGCGCCATGGATCCAAGGCGCGTGGCCCCTGGGCGGAACCCGCTCCGTCAGACACCAGCGCAGCAAGAGCAGAGCTGTCAAGAAGTCCCTCGCCCGCAAGAAGCTGCCCGGGCGCTCCCTGCTCCAGCACGTCGCGACCATGCTCCTGCTCCCGCGCGTCAAGACCCCGCACTGCTCCCAGCTGCAGCGCGTGGGGATATCCAAGACCAAGCTCCCCGGCATCCAAGACCTCATGTGGCCACAGCAGGCTGCCGCGCCTTCACCGCCCAGCTACGCAGCGTCGTGTGGCCCGGCAAGTTCAAGCCGGACTTGCCTCCTCGCTACGACGGCACGACTGACCCTGCGGAGTTCCTCCAGCTCTACAAGCTGGGCATCGAAGCTGCCAACGGAGACGAGAAGGTCATGGCGAACTGGTTCCCCATGGCACTCAAGGACGGGGCCCGCTCCTGGCTCCTGAACCTGGCTCCAGGCACAATCTCCTCCTGGGACGAGATGCGCACCCGCTTCATTGCCAACTTGCAAGGCACTCGCGACCGGCCACCCGCCGTAAGCGACATGCGCCACATCAAGCAACAGCTTGGGGAGACCCTGCAGAAGTACATCCAGTGCTTCAACAACGCACGCCTCAAGATTCCCAAGGTGACCGAGGAGGCCATCATCTCGGCCTTATCCAGCGGCGTGCGCGACGTCAAGATGAAGGTGGAGCTGGCGATGCATGAAGACCTGTGCACTTCCTTGGAGCTGTTCAACCTGGCAACCAAGTGCGCCAGGGCCGAGGAAGGGCGTCTCTCCCTCCTCGAGCTGCCTACCACGGACCCCAAAGAGAAGAAGCCCAAGGCCAAGGATGTGAAGCGCAAGGGGGCTGCCGTGCTCGCGGCAGAGCCAGATACCAAGCGAGGCAGAGTTCAGCCAGAACCTTCCAAGGGCGGCCGGTACTGTGTGTACCACGACCTCCACACCCACAACACCAACGAATGTCAAGAGCTCCGAGCCATGCGAGAAGGAAGGATCGGCCGTCGCCCTGACCGCAGCGACCGGGGCTACGGCCGAGGAGGAGGAAGGAACGCAGGATGCTGGGAAGACCGTGGCCCACGCCAAGGGTGGCGCAACCAACCTCGCGAGGATCGCTGGCAAGACCCGCCTCGCGAGGGAGGCTAGAGGGATCAGCCTCGCGAGGGGGACTGGAGGGATCAGCCTCGCGAGGATCGCCCGCAAGGCAACGCAGGCCTCCCACCGCTGCCGCCGCAGCCAAGGAGAAACAAGGACCACCGCCAGGACAAGGGGGTTGGGGGCTTCCAGGAGCCGCACGCGATCACTTGCATCTTGGGCAGGGCACAAGCCCCAGCCTCTCAGCGCATCTTCAAGCAGTTCGCCCGCGAAGTGAACGCAGTCCTCCCCAAGCTCGAAGCCACGCGCCCTCTCAGGTGGTCGGCGTGCGCCATCACGTTCAGCTCAGCAGATCAGCTCAAGTGTGCAGCTACAGCCGAAGTCCTCCCGATGCTTTGTTCCCCAATCATCAGCAACATGGTGGTCACCAAGACCCTCATCGATGGCGGGGCAGGGCTCAACGTCCTGTCCGTGGAAACGTTCAACAACCTCCAAGTGCCCTACAGCCAGCTTCAGCCAACCAAGCCTTTCTCCGGTATCACCGACGGCTCCACGGTCCCGATTGGGCAGGTCCGCCTCCCTGTCACCTTCGGGGCATGCGACAACTACCGCACCGAGCTCATCGACTTCGACGTCGCTCACATTTGCCTGCCGTACAACGCCATCCTTGGGTACCCAGCACTGGCCAAGTTCATAGCCGTAACTCACCACGGCTACAATGTCCTCAAGATGCCAGGAAGTGGCAGAGTCATCACGGTGCCCTATGAAGAGAAGCACGCGGTGTGTTTCTTGGAACGAGCCTTTCAGGCCGCGTCACTGGAAGACCCGGATCGTGGAAGCAGGAGGCCTCCCGAGACAACCCCTAAGAAGAAGAAGACATCGTCCGGCCCAACCACTCAGGAGACAGGCCCCTCTGGGCCCGCGCCTGCCCAGGGGGAGCCTCCTTCCATCGCATAGGATAGCGCGCCCGGCGCCCTCCTCAGGCGGTGCTCGGGGGCTCTCCCCTGGAGGGCCACCGACCTAGCTAGGGTCACGAGGGAGGCGCTTGGGCACCACATGGAGGCGTGTTTCCAAGCATGTTTTCCTCAAGAAGGAGCAAGGCAAGGAGATCCAGACCCTCAGGAGTTCATCAGCAAGGCCATTCAGGAGCTACAGGAGTCAAGAGTCATGAAAGGCGGCCGCCGCCTACCAGCAGTGGCTCCCCATCCAGGCGAGGATGGAGGGCTGCGCGTCTGCATCGACATACCAGGGCTCAACCGAGTCGCATCTCTGGAGCGCCTCTGGCCCTCGCGAGTGGGGCGCTGCGGAGGCCCACCCCACAGCTATGTTCACATGCCTTACGGCCTACCGAGCGCGGCTGACGCGTACCAGTGCCTCATAAGGGGCATCACAGAGGCACGAGAGGCCAGGCGTTCCGCTGCCCTGGCAGGGATGGGGATGACCCGCGAGGAGCCGCCAGCGCCTCCGGAGCCTCCCGAGGCCCCTGGGCCTGGGGGCTCGTGAGGATCGGCTCCCGCAGCCCACCGAGCCTGCTACATCAACGCTCCTTCATCCTCAACATCATCAGGTGACACCTTTCCAGTTTTACTTCCAGCTGGGAGAGCCCCCCCAGGCTGCATTATTCCCAGGCCGCATGGGTCCGTCCCTGCGACGTGTATCCCTTTTTTATTCCATGTTGTTAGTTTACCTTGTTGGGGGCGCCCCTCAGGCTACATGATCCCCAAGCCACTCGGGCCAGGCCCAGTGGCATGTATCCCATTTGCGTTTATTTCCGATTATGCGTTAGACCCACCATGCTTGATTATTTGATGCCGGTCCACGGCACCTCTTCTTCTCCATGCCGACCACTTTCACGTTAAAGGGGGGGTACCTGAGCATCGCGACTCAGGGCTCTTACTGGCTCGCCAGCCCTCACCCTCTGGCCTTGTCCATGGCATCGCGACCTGGCATACCAGCGATGGCTGAGACCAGCTCGAGGGCCGGGACCCGAGGACGTAGAGTGACGACATCTAACCAAATTTGCAGGAACGCATCACAAGATAAGGCCCAGTGCCAGGCGCAACCCGCCTAGAGGTAGGGCCCCGTGAGTCCCGCACTAGCTCACGGGTGCCCAGATACACCTCGCCAGGCCCTACCGTGCCAGCCACGTGTCAGGGCGGGGCTGTACACGCCCCGAGGGCTCCTCCCGGAGGGGCCCCCCCTCCCACGTACCAGTGGAAGCACCATGCTCCGCACTGGCTGACGACACTGCCGAGGAGCGGCTATGCCCGTACACATACGGTAGCACTATGCTCCGCGCTGGTGATAAACAACTGAGGGTGGCCCCCGGGCCGCATCAACCTCAAGGAGCCCAGAGCTCAGTGTCTAGCCTCATCGTAATGCCTCCCCTCGGGAGTGCCGCGCGAGGGGGTTGGGCACGGGGGCTGCGCCTGGGTCACACCCAGGCGCACGCCACCCAGCCAGGTCCCCCCGGGCCTGGTTCGTCGCGCTTCTCTCCCCGAGCGGAGCCAAGGTACGAAGGCCGTTTGAGCGTCAAGGGGGACTCCTGAGCATCGCGACTCAGGAGCCTAACTGGTCACGTAGCCCCTCACTCCGTGGCCCCGTCCTGGTTTCCGGTTGGGACCAGCGCTGGGTGAGGCACGCGCGCGGCCGGACTCTGCAGACGTAGAACGGTAGATCCACCCGCATCACACCTCCCTACTTGCTGTTCGTGCGCCAAGGGGGACTCCTGAGCATCGCGACTCAGGAGCCTAACTTGTCACGTGGCCCCTCACTCCTTGGCCCCGTCCTGGATTCCGGTCAGGACCAATGCTGGGTGAGGCATGCGCGGGGCCGGGCTCTGCCGGCGTAGAACATTAGCAAGTAGGAAGGAAAGGCGCAAACTTCAAGGAATTCAAAAGCAAATATTACAGTCCACATTGATATCTCAATGCCAAACGCAAGTTTAAACGCCTCCCCGAGGCATGATACATGTGCAGGAATTAAAAGCAGGACAGGAGCCGCGACGGAGTCACTTGTCGGTGGTGGAGCAGTGCAGATCGGGCACGCCTCACGGGGTGGTGGAGTCGGCAGCACCTTGCTTCGGCTTGGTGCTGAAGGCCCGGAACTTCCCTAGCAGGGCCTCTGCGCGACCCTTCACGGCCTCAGCAGAAGCAGCGGCACGCTCGCCGCTCACTGGCTCCAGCAGGCTGTCGAGGTCGACACCGGGATCGCGAAGATAGATGTGGGTGAGGACCCGCGTCAGTGCTGCAGAAGATAGGACACGCGCCTCGGCCTCGGCCGTGGGGCCAAGGCCAAGGGCGACATATTCAAGAGCATGAACCAGGAAGGGAAGCAGCTTGGCGGGGCCGTTCTCGGAGCCAGCCAGTGGGCTCTCCAGGCCACTGTCGTAAAGCGTCCTCAGTGAGGAGCGAGCCCTCGCCTCCACCTCCGTGAAGGCCATGCGGTCCTCGGCAAGAACCAGGGCCTCGCCGTCCAGCTTGGCCTTCCTCGCCCCCAACTCCTGCTCCAGCGCGCCTTGGCGGTCGCGGCATTTCTTGAGCTTGACCTCCCTCTCCTGAGAGCCGCCTCGCGAGCCTTCACGCCTTCTTCCTGCTCTTGGCGAAGGCGGACCTCGTTCGCGAGCTGGTCCCGCAAATCTTGCAGCTCGCCCTCCAGCGCCCTGCAACGCCCACGGACGCCGACCACCTCCCCCAGGGCTGCGTCACGGGCAACCTTCGCCTCAAGGACGGCCTGCTTCTCCTCGTCGCATGCCGTCGAGGCGTGGACCAGCGCTGCCCGAATCGAAGCGTCAGAGTGAACCCATCCTGAAGCCAGCTCCAAGCACCCAGCCACCAAGCGGGGGTCGGCGCCAAGAAGATCCTGCCGCAGTCGGTCCAGCTCAGCAACCGCACGATCCATAACGGCAGAAGGAGTCGGAGAGACATCAGCCAGTGGAGTAGGAGGAGAAGGCGGCAGCGCAGCCGCAGCATCCTGAGGCTGAGTCTGCTGCACCCCGACAGCTGTGGTGGCGGCGGCAGGCGAGAGCACCTCGGGAGCCACCTGGGCCATGGGGGCTGAGCTCGCCCCAGCCGGCTCAGCCGGGCCTCGCGAGGACGACCGGACAGGAGAAGCCTGTGCGTTGCGGTCACCCTCCTTCGCAGGTAGAGGCGCTGCCACGGATGGAACCTCGGGAGCCCCCTTCGGCTTCTTTGCTGCGGGTGCCAGCCTATCCAAGAGATGCAGACGTCAAGCCTCAGAAGCAGAGCAAGAGATAAAGACAGAAATCGAATGCTTACGGGTCGTCGCCAGCGAGCTCAAGCGGCCTTCGGCCAAATTTGAAGCCCGAAAGCCGGCTGGAAGGGTCAACCTCGGGAAGCTTGGAGGCGGAAGGTGCATCTGCAGTCTGCCCTGGGGCCGGGGCCGACCCTCGGGAGACCAGCCCGGTCCTGTCCTTCTTCGGGATCGGGGGTGAGCTCCCGCCGCCCTGCTCGTCATCATCTTCATCGTCATCCTCGCCGCCATCGCTTGGAGAGAGGCGGAGAACGCGGGACCTGCGCCGGGGGAGGGGAGCCCTCGACTCTCCGTCAGTCGCCTCAGAGTCAGGCCCTTTTCCCCACTCCCCTCCTTCCTCCTCTTCGCTGGAGTCTTCAAAGGGCACGTCCACCGGTTCCTCGGGAGTTTCTATGGGCACGGGCCCATCCCCGTTGCAGACGGGCATGGACTCCACTACCTGCTCCCAGTCGTCGCGGAGGAACAAGGGCGTAGGAGCGCCCGCCGACCTCGCCACATCGCCCCCGACCAGAGATTGGAGGACAGCAGCCAGATCTCCGTCGGCTAAGGCCGCGGGGCTCGGACGGGGCCTCCACATTGAAAGTGAGTACTGCCGAAGCGGAGCCAGCTGGTGCTCCAGGAATTCCCTTAGCAGCGACGCGCCGGTCAGCTTCGCCGCCGCCATATTGGCCGGCCTCAGATCCGCGTCCATCTTCCCCAACATCAGCTTCGCGCGGGGGTCCGTGAGCTCCGCTCGACCCCAATTGCTGGAGCTCATGGTCTGCTCCCTTGGCAAGATCAGCCGAGGGTGGATGCGCCCAGCATCCACCAAGACCCACTTGCTCCTGAAGCCCTCAATCCTTTTCCCGGGGTTCGAAATGGCAATGCCACCACCGTACGCGACAAAGCTCACGCACGCGGAAGCAGTACCACGAGAGGTCCGGAGGTAGAAGTAGTGGCGCAGCAAGGCCACTGAGGGCTGCACCCCTACGTGAGCCTTGCAGTAATAGGCGAAGATTTCCAAGAGAAGGACGGAGTTGGGGTGGAGATGCAGGGCTTGCAGCTTATAGTGGCGGAGGACAGAGAAGAAGAACTCGGAGAAGGGAGGCACCAGGACGGCAGCAATGGCACTTACGAAGAGCGGATAGAAGGTGCTCCCTTGACCCTCAAGGGTGGCAGAGCCGGCTTTAAACACCTTCGCCCCGTTGACGCCCCGCGCCGTCGCCATCCGGCGCAACCGGGCAAGGCTCGCCTCCGACACGTTCGGCGGGTCCAGGGCGGACGAGTACCAAGCTACGGCCAGGGGCTGGTGAGGCGCCATGGCTTCCTAGGTCACACGGTCAGAGCGGATCCGGAAATTTTGGAGGAAGGAAGGAGAGGCGCAAGAAAGGGGATCTGAGCAGAAACCGGGGAAAGCAGGGAGCAAAGCCTAGTTGGGTGCCACTCCTTAATCAACTCGCGCGGTTGCTAAGGCGCCCACGTCTAGTCAACCACCACGCGGCGCCCAAGGCCGCAGACTGTTAGGGCCCGCGGCGCTTCGCTCTTGCCCTTCCGCCTCCCTGTACGGCCAAGTCCGGGCGCGCCTTGGGCCCGGGGTCTACTGTCGGTGTTCTGGGAACGGGGGTCCCCAGACTTGCCTGCCTGCGGCCTGCGGCGTGGCTCAAAGGGGGGCCCAGCGTGGCCCATCTTCACCAACACAAACCCAAGACCCTCGCGAGGGGCCAAGCCTCGCGGAGAGGACGACGCGGAGCTTCCTCAGGCATGGTCTCATCAGGCTGGCTCACGAGGAGGCGGAGAGATCAAGGTGGGGTACCTCACGAGGTGCCCGTGACGCAAGCCATGACGACCGGGGGCGCCAGGCGGGTGCCAGCCCATGCAGTGTCCTCCTTCCCTCTTTGGTGCAAAGGGGGCAAGCGCAACCGCAGAGTACCGAGGCATCAGGCAAAGGTTGCCATTTCGGTGCAACGAGACCAAGACCAGGAGGACTACGAGATGGAGGTCACCGTGGAGCCCAAGACGGCGTCATCACCAGAGCTTTGCGCAGGTGAAGACTACTTTTGTCAGGGTAGCTTGTACTAGTTGCCCCCCTTCAAATTAGCCCACCATTGTTGGCTCCCTTCCCGCTCGATATTTGGGAAGAGGACCAGGGCCTCTATAAATAGGACCAGCCACCCATAGAGCAAAGGGGGGAGAAAAGAGGAAATAAGAAGAAAAAGAAGAACGACGGGGGACGACGGACACACACAGAGAGAGAGAGAAAGGTGACTAAGCCCCTCCCAGCAGTACATCGCCCCGACCAAGAACAGACCCTCGCGAGGCTGTTCTTCCTTGTATTGTTCATCATCATCAGCCCATGAGGCAATCCACCACACCACACACTGGAGTAGGGTATTACACCACAACGGTGGCCCGAACCAGTATAAACCCTGTGTCTCTTGTGTGGTTCTTTCCTTAGTTTAGATCCTAGCAAGGCGGAGGGGTGCAGGCAGGTAGGAGGCGAAATCTCCGCGTGCACCCCAGTGTTCGAACCTCAAGGGTCTGCCGGGACCCGAAATCCGACAGTGGTGACCACCACGAGCTGGGCGTGTGCGGCCTCGACATGGTCGTGGGCGGCCTCCATCAGGGCTAAGGCCGCCACTGCAGAACGGACAACTGTTGTGCCACTCTCGCTAGTTGCTATCCGAGAGGCAGATGTTGTTGCCGCCACCTGAGAAGCAACAGCGGCCATTTGGGTTGCCTTGGCCGCCCGGTCGCAGATTGCGGCCGCGCTCATGCACCTTGTTAGTACGCGCATGGGCTGCCGAAGTTGCCCTCATGACACAGGTCCACGTTGATACATCTCCAACGTATCTATAATTTTTGATTGTTCCATGCTATTAGATTATCAACCTTGGATGTTTTATATGCATTTATATGCTACTTTATATGATTTTTGGGACTAACCTATTAACCTAGAGCCCAATGCCAGTTTCTGTTTTTTCCTTGTTTTAGAGTATCATAGAAAAGGAAAATCAAACGGAGTCCAATTGACCTCAAACTTCACGGAACTTATTTTTGGACCAGAAGAAGCCCACGGAGTATCGAAGATGGACCAGGAGAGTCCTGGGCTGCCCACGAGGGTGGGGGCGCGCCCACCCCCCCTGGGCGCGCCCCCCTGCCTCGTGGACAGCCCGGAGGTCCACCGACATACTTCTTCCTCCTATATATACCCATATACCCTAAAAACATCGAGGAACATAATAGATCAGGAGTTCCGCCGCCAGAAGCCTCCGTAGCCACCGAAAACCAATCTAGACCCGTTCTGGCACCCTGCCGGAGGGGGAATCCCTCTCCGGTGGCCATCTTCATCATCCCGACGCTCTCCATGACGAGGAGGGAGTAGTTCTCCCTCGGGGCTGAGGGTATGTACCAATAGCTATGTGTTTGATCTCTCTCTCTCCCTCTCTCTCTCCCTCGTGTTCTTGAGGTGGTACGATCTTGATGTAGCACGAGCTTTGCTATTATAGTTGGATCTTATGATGTTTCTCCCCCTCTATTCTCTTGTAATGGATTGAGTTTTCCCTTTGAAGTTATCTTATCGGATTGAGTCTTTAAGGATTTGAGAACACTTGATGTATGTCTTGTCGTGCTTTTCTGTGGTGACAATGGGATATCACGTGATCCACTTGACGTATGCTTTGGTGATCAACTTGCGGGTTCCACCCATGAACCTATGCATAGGGGTTGGCACACGTTTTCGTCTTGACTCTCCGATAGAATCTTTGGGGGACTCTTTGAAGTTCTTTTTGTTGGTTTGAATAGATGAATCTGAGATTGTGTGATTCATATCGTATAATCATACCCACGGATACTTGAGGTGACATTGGAGTATCTAGGTGACATTAGGGTTTTGGTTGATTTGTGTCTTAAGGTGTTATTCTAGTATGAACTCTAGGATAGATTGAACGCAAAGAATAGCTTCATGTTATTTTACTACGGAATCTTGAATAGATAGATCAGAAAGGATAACTTTGAGGTGGTTTCGTACCCTACCATAATCTCTTTGTTTGTTCTCCGTTATTAGTGACTTTGGAGTGACTCTTTGTTGCATGTTGAGGGAAAGTTATATGATCCAATTATGTTATTATTGTTGAGAGAACTTTGTGACGCCGCCGATTCAATCGTACACTAATCATACACGCAAATGTGTACGATCAAGATCAGGGACTCAAGGGCAGATATCACAACACAACTCTACAAATAAAATAAGTCATACAAGCATCATATTACAAGCCAGGGGCCTCGAGGGCTCAAATACAAGAGCTTGATCATAGACGAGTCAGCGGAAGCAATAATATCTGAGTACAGACATAAGTTAAACAAGTTTGCCTTAAGAAGGCTAGCACAAACTGGGATACAAATCGAAAGAGGCGCAGACCTCCCGTCTGGGATCCTCCTAACTTCTCCTGGTCGTCGTCAGCGGGCTGCACGTAGTAGTAGGCACCTCCCGAGTAGTAGTAGTCGTCATCGATAGTGGCGTCTGGCTCCTGGGCTCCATCGTCTGGTCGCAGCAAACAGGTATAGAAAGGGGGAAAAGAGGGAGCAAAGCAACCGTGAGTACTCATCCAAAGTACTGGCAAGCAAGGAGCTACACTACATATGTATGCATTGGTATCAAATGAATAAGGGTATCATATGTGGACTGAACTGCAGAATGCCGGAATAAGAGGGGGATAGCTAGTCCTTTTGTAGACTACACTTCTGGTAACCTCCATCTTGCAGCAGAAGAAGAGATAGATGGTAAGTTCACCAAGTAACATTGCATAGCATAATCCTAACCGATGATCCTCCCCTCGTCGCCCTATGAGAGAGCGATCACCGGTTGTATCTGGCACTTGGAAGGGTTTGTTTTTATTAAGTATCCGGTTCTCGTTGTCATAAGGTCAAGGTACAACTCCGGGTCGTCCTTTTACCGAGGGACACGGCTATTCGAATAGATCAACTTCCCTGCAGGGGTGCACCACATTTCCCAACACGCTCGATCCCCTTTGTCCGGACACACTTTTCTGGGTCATGCCCGGCCTCGGAAGATCAACATGTCGCAGCCCTACCTAGGCACAACAGAGAGGTCAGCACGCCGGTCTAAATCCTATGGCGTAGGGGTCTGGGCCCATCGCCCATTGCACACATGCACGTTGCGTACGCAGCCGGTGAGCAGACCTAGCAACCTCCATTACAAAGGAAGTTGCGTTAGGCGGTCCAACCCGGTGCGCGCCGCTCAGTCGCTGACGTCACGAAGGCTTCGGCTGATACCACGACGTCGAGTGCCCATAACTGTCCCCGCGTAGATGGTTAATGCGTATAGGCCAGTGGTCAGACTCAGATCAAATACCAAGATCTCGTTAAGTGTGTTAAGTATCCGCGAACGCCGACCAAGCCAAGCCCACCTCTCTCTTAGGTGGTCTCGACCTGCCATGTCGCTCCGCCACAAAGTAACAGTTGGGGGCCGTCGGGAACCCAGGCCCACCTCTACCGGGATGGAGCCACCTCCCCTTCAGCCCCCATTTCCGAACAGTATAAAGTATATAGCATACGGCCCAGTAGTATAGCATGGCAGACGGACAAGAGTGTAGGGCCGCTGATGATAATCTAGCATCCTATACTAAGCATTTAGGATTGCAGGTAAGGTATCAACAGTTGTAGCAACAATGACAGGCTATGCATCAGGATAGGATTAATGGAAAGCAGTAACATGCTACACTACTCTAATGCAAGCAGTATAGAGGAGAGTAGGCGATATCTGGTGATCAAGGGGGGGGGGCTTGCCTGATTGCTCTGGCAAGAGAGAGGGGTCGTCAACTCCGTAGTCGTACTGGATAGCAGCAGCGTCGGTCTCGGTGTCTAGCGGAAGAAGAGGGGGAAGAAACAATGAATACAATGCAAACAGATGCATAACGATGCATGACAAAGCAAAGTGTGTTGCTAGGCGTGCCCTAATGCGGTATGAGGTGATACCGGTGAAGGGGGGAAAACATCCGGGAAAGTATTCCCGGTGTTTCGCGTTTTCAGGCAAAGGAGCCGGAGGGGGAAAGTTGTGAGTTCGATAGGTTAGGGATGTGTGGCGGACGAACGGGCTGCGTATCCGGGTTCGTCTCGTCGTTCTGAGCAACTTTCATGTACAAAGTATTTTCATCTGAGCTACGGTTTATTTTCAATTAATTTTAAAAGATTTAAATCATTCTCAGGATTTATTTAATTATTTTAATGCAACATTATCCAGAACAGTGTTTGCTGACGTCAGCATGACATCAGCAGTCAACAATGGTTGACTGGGTCAAACTGACGTGTGGGCCCACTGGGACCCACCTGTCATACACTGTTAAGTTAATTAGGGTTAGGTTAAACTAATTATTGCTTAATTAGACTAACAGGTTAATTAGACTAATTAAGTAGGATTAATTAAATTAATTAATTAATTAATTTTAATTAATTAATTAATTAATTATCTTTTTTAATCTTTTTTTAATCTTCTTTTTTTAATAACGTTCTGGGGCTAGGCCCACCTGTCATAGGCCCGAAGGGGCCTAATGGGTTAACGGGCGCTAGCGGTGCGGTTACGGGCACACCCGTGTGGGGCCGAGCCCGACCGAGGAAGCGAGGCGAGGCCACCAGGGCGCGGTGGCGTTTGGCCACCGTGGGCGACGGCCAGTGAGGGCGGACCCAGGTGGCGCCGCAAGGGGAAGCGGAACGGTGGCGGTGACAGCAGGCGCGTGGGGCGGCGATGCGGCGGGCGCGCACTAGAGCTGGCAGGAGGCAGGCGGGGCGCGGCATGGTGCGGCAGCAGCAGCAGGGGGAGCGGGAGGAGCGGCCAAGCGGGCGCGGGAATGGTGGGCGCGCGACGGCAGCGGCGAGGCCGCGAGTGGGCGA
>NC_041388.1:193553646-193562610 GCF_002162155.2 Triticum dicoccoides
GGGGAGCGCGAGAGTGCGCGCACGGCAGAGCAGTGGAGTAAGCGCATGCGGGGCGCAGTGAGCACGGGGACAGAGAGGGGGAGGCGTGCTCACAGGGGGCGGTCAAGGAGTGGCAGTGGGGCGCGGGGAGGAGGCCGGGGACGACGGCGACGATGGCAAAGACGGGGAGGCATGGCGCGGGGACAATGGAGAAGCTGCAGGGCGGAGGAGGCAGCCCTCGGGCGCGGGCGTGCTCGCCGGGGCCGTGGGAGCCGCGGCGGACGCGGCCGAGACAGTGAAGCGCCGACACGGTAGTGGTGGAGGAGGCGGGCGCCGGTCGAGGCCGGACAGGGAGGTGAGGGTCGACGACGGCGGAGCAGGAGAGAACGGAGGTTGGAGAGGCTGCGAGGGAAGGTCGGGCATGAGCCTTCTCGCCTCTGGGTGTGCGGCGGCGCGAGGGGTGGTGAGGGGAGCGAGAGGAGTTCGTGGGGGAGTGGGGGAGTGAGGTGGGTCATGGGTTAGGGTTTCCGCCTCGGGGGAGTTATGTGAGCGGTGGTGGGCCTTGGCCCAGATGGGCCTATGGCCGGCCTGGGTAGCTGGGCCGAATGGCCCAGGGGGAGGTTCTGTTTCTTTTTTTTGTATTTATTTGTTTTCTGTTTATTGGTTTTCTATTTTATTTTCTATATATTTTTGTTTTATAAAATCTACAAGTAGTATCTAAATTAGTGTTACAAAATACCCCAATGCCACAAAAAGTTTGGTGACAAAATAAAATAGTTTAGTAATTTATTAATTGTAAAAGGCATTTAATTAATTGTTTTTGCTACTGTTTAAATCCTTATAGTTCATTTAAGCATTTTATAAAAGCTTGGTTTCTCCACCATAATTGCTTACGATTTTGAAACAATCCGAACATTTTAGTTTTAATTTTTTGAAAGCTTTTGTTGTTTGCTTTTCTTTTGAATTTGAATCTGAATCAGTTTCGAACTAATGCGAGATTAGCAACAGTAACCATGGTGACGTGGCATCATTAACGGAGGTTTCCTGTAGCTTAATTATCCGGGCGTCACAAACTTGCACTGGTGAAAGTATGAACCCTAGGCCTTGTTTCAAGGCATTGCAATACAGTTTGTGCTCACTTTTATCATTAGTTACCTTGCTGTTTTTATATTTTCAGATTACAAAAACCTTTATCTACCATCCATATACCACTTGTATCACCATCTCTTCACCGAACTAGTGCACCTATACAATTTACCATTGTATTGGGTGTGTTGGGGACACAAGAGACTCTTTGTTATTTGGTTGCAGGGTTGCTTGAGAGAGACCATCTTCATCCTACGCCTCCTACGGATTGATAAACCTTAGGTCATCCACTTGAGGGAAATTTTCTACTGTCCTACAAACCTCTGCACTTGGAGGCCCAACAACGTCTACAAGAAGAAGGTTGTGTAGTAGACATCAAGCTCTTTTCTGGCGTCGTTGCCAGGGAGGTTAGCGCTTGAAGTTATATCTTTAGATCTTGCAATCGAATCTTTTTGTTTCTTGTTTTAGCACTAGTTTTGTCTATAAAAGAAAATTATAAAAAATGGAATTAAGAGTACCTCATATGCTTCATCTTTTTAATATCTATCATGAAAATAAGGATTCCGATAATTGTGCTCAAGTGCTAGAAGAAGAATGCATTAGAATGTTTGGCACTAAATATTTGAATGATGAGCATGATTGCAATGTTGTTACTATGAATTCCTTGAATATCCGTGATGCTAATGATATGCAAAGCCACAAGCTTGGGGAAGCTATGTTTGATGAAGATGATATTTTTTGTCCCCCAAGTTTTGATGAGCAAATTTATTATGATGAAAGCACGCCTCCTATTTATGATGATTATGTTGATGAAAGTGGTTTCAGTGAGGTCATGACTTTATTTAGTGATGATTCCACTATTTCGGAAGAGGTTCCAATTGATTATGAGAACAAAGTTGCTATCTATGATGATTATTGTGATGACTTGTATGCTATTAAGAATAATGATAACCATGAAACTTGTCATCATGATTTTAGTTTTCAATTGGATTATGCTTCACATGGTAATTATTTTGTTGAGTTTGCTCCCACTATTATTCCTGAGAAGAAATTTGCCTATGTGGAGAGTAGTAAATTTTCTATGCTTGTAGATCATGAAAAGAATGCATTATGTGATGGTTATATTGTTGAATTCATTCATGATGCTACTAAAAATTATTTTGAGGGAGGAGTATATGCTTGTAGGAATTGCAATAATACCAAGTTTCCTCTCTCTATGTGCTTAAAGTTTTAAAGTTATGCTTGTTTTTCCTCCCTATGCTAGTTGATTATTTCTCCCATAAATTTTTTGCTCACAAAATCCCTATGCATAGGGAGAGGGTTAGACTTAGATGTGCTAGTAATATTCTTCATGATGCTCTCTTTTAAAGTTATGCTTGTTTTGCCTCCCTATGCTAGTTGATTATTGCTCCCATAAATTGTTTGCTCACAAAATCCCTATGCATAGGAAGAGGTTTAGACTTAAATGTGCTAGTAATATTCTTCATGATGCTCTCTTTATGTTTCAATTCTTATCCTTTATGTGAGCATCGTTGAAATCATCATGCCTAGCTAGGGGCGTTAAACAATAGCGCTTGTTGGGAGGCAACCTAATTTTATTTTTGTTCCTTGATTTTTGTTCATGTTTATAATAAATAATTTATCTATCCTCTGTTATGATTGTGTTTTTTATGGTTTAATTAGTGTTTGTGCCAAGTAAAGCCTTTAGGACCTTCTTGGGTGATTGTTATTTGATCTTGCTATAAAAAACAGAAAGTATGCGCTCACGAGAATAATTTTCATTTTTTTACAAGAGAGCGATAAAATACCAATTCCAACTGAAGTAGATTAACAAACAAATTTCCTAGGACTTCCTAATTTCTCAGGATTTTTGGAATTACAGAAGTATTAGAATCCTATAGATTACTACAGATTGTTCTGTTTTTGACAGATTCTGTTTTCTATGTGTTGTTTGCTTATTTCGATGAATCTATGAGTAGTATCGGAGGGTATGAACCATAGAGAAGTTGGAATACAGAAGATATTACACCAATATGAATTTATAATGAGTTCACAACAGTACCTAAGTGGTGTTTTGTTTTCTTTCGCTAACGAAGCTCACGAGTTTTCTGTTAAGTTTTGTGTTGTGAAGTTTTCAAGTTTTGGGTAAAGATTCGGTGGACTATGGAATAAGGAGTGGAAAGAGCCTAATCTTGGGGATGCCCAAGGCACCCCAAGGTAATATTCAAGGACAAACAAAAGCCTAAGCTTGGGGATGCCCCGGAAGGCATCCCCTCTTTCGTCTTCGTTCATCGGTAACTTTACTTGGAGCTATATTTTTATTTACCACATGATATGTGTTTTGCTTGGAGCGTCATTTTATTTTATTTAGTTTTTCTTGTTGTTTGAATAAAATACCAAGATCTGAAAATCTTACATGTGAGAGAGTCTTCACAAAGTTGCATAATTTTTCGACAACTCATTGATCTTCACTTATATCTTTTGGAGTAGTTTGTCATTTGCTTTAGTGCTTCACTTATATCTTTTTAGAGCATGGTGGTGGTTTTATTTTGAAGAAATAGATGAACTCTCGTGCTTCACTTATATTATTTTGAGAGTCTTTAGAACAACATGGTAGTTTGCTTTGGTTATGAATTTTAGTCCTAATATGATGGGCATCCAAGAGGGATATAATAAAAACATTCATATGAAGTGCATTGAATACTAAGAGAAGTTTGATACTCGATAATTGTTTTGAGATATGGAGATGGTGATATTAGAGTAATGCTAGTTGAGTAGTTGTGAATTTGAGAAATACTTGTGTTGAAGTTTGTGATTCCCGTAGCATGCACCTATGGTGAACCGTTATGTGACGAAGTCGGAGCATGATTTATTTATTGATTGTCTTCCTTATGAGTGGCGGTCGGGGAAGAGCGATGGTCTTTTCCTACCAATCTATCCCCCTAGGAGCATGGCGTAGTACTTTGTTTTGATAACTAATAGATTTTTGCAATAAGTATGTGAGTTCTTTATGACTAATGTTGAGTCCATGGATTATACGCACTCTCACCCTTCCACCATTGCTAGCCTCTCTAGTACCGCGCAACTTTCGCCGGTACCTTAAACCCACCATATACCTTCCTCAAAATAGCCACCATACCTACCTATCATGGCATTTCCATAGCCATTCCGAGATATATTTCCATGCAACTTTCCACCATTCCGTTTACAATGACACTCTCCATCATTGTCATATTGCTTTGCATGATCGTGTAGTTGACATCGTATTTGTGGCAAAGCCACCATTCATAATTCTTCCATATATGTCACTCTTGATTCATTGCACATCCTGGTACACCGCCGGAGGCATTCATATAGAGTCATACTTTGTTCTAGTATTGAGTTGTAATCATTGAGTTGTAAATAAATAGAAGTGTGGTGATCATCATTAATAGAGCATTGTCCCAAAAAAGGCCAAAAAATTAATAAAGGCCAAATAAAAAATAAGAAAATAAAAGGGACAATGCTACTATCCTTTTACTACACTTGTGCTTCAAAGTAGCACCATGATCTTCATGATAGAGAGTCTCTTGTTTTTTCACTTTCATATACTAGTGGGAAATTTTTATTATAGAACTTGGCTTGTATATTCCAACAATGGGCCTCCTCAAGTGCCCTAGGTCTTCGTGAGCAAGCAAGTTGGATGCACACCCACTTAGTTTCTTTTGTTGAGCGTTCATACTTATATAGCTCTAGTGCATCTGTTGCATGGCAATCCATACTCACTCACATTGATATCTATTATTGGGCATCTCCATAGCCCATTGATACTCCTAGTTGATGTGAGACTATCTTGTCCTTTTTGTCTTCTCCACAACCATCATTCTATTCCACCTATAGTGCTATGTCCATGGCTCACGCTCATGTAATGCGTGAAGATCGAAAAAGTTTGAGAACATCAAAAGTATGAAACAATTGCTTGGCTTGTCATAGGGGATGTGCATGATTTAAATACTTTGTGTGGTGAAGATGGAGCATAGCCAGACTATATGATTTTGTAGGGATAGCTTTCTTTAGTCATGTTATTTTGAGAAGACATGATTACTTAGTTAGTGTGCTTGAAGTATTATTTTTTTTATGTCAATATTAAAATTTTGTCTTGAATCTTATGGATCTGAACATTCATGCCAAAATGAAGAGAATTACTTAGAGAAATATGTTAGGTAGCATTCCACATCAAAAATTCTGTTTTTATCATTTACCTACTTGAGGACGAGCAGGAATTAAGCTTGGGGATGCTGATACGTCTCCAACGTATCTATAATTTTTTATTGTTCCATGCTATTAGATTATCAACCTTGGATGTTTTATATGCATTTATATGCTATTTTATATGATTTTTGGGACTAACCTATTAACCTAGAGCCCAGTGCCAGTTTCTGTTTTTTCCTTGTTTTAGAGTATCGCAGAAAAGGAAAATCAAACGGAGTCCAATTGACCTGAAACTTCAAGGAACTTATTTTTGGACCATAAGCAGCCCACGGAGTATCGGAGATGGACCAGGAGAGTACCAAGCTGCCCACGAGGGTTGGGGGCGCGCCCACCCCCCTGGGCGTGCCCCCTACTTCGTGGACAGCCCGGAGGTCCACCGACGTACTTCTTCCTCCTATATATACCCATATACCCTAAAAACTTCGGTGAACAGAATAGATCGGGAGTTCCGCCGCCAGAAGCCTCCGTAGCCACCGAAAACCAATCTAGACCCGTTCTGGCACCCTGCCGGAGGGGGAATCCCTCTTCGGTGGCCATCTTCATCATCCCGGTGCTCTCCATGACGAGGAGGGAGTAGTTCTCCCTCAGGCTGAGGGTATGTACCAGTAGCTATGTGTTTGATCTCTCTCTCTCTCTCTCTCTCTCATGTTCTTGAGGTGGTACGATCTTGATGTATCGCGAGCTTTGCTATTATAGTTGGTTCTTATGATGTTTCCCCCCTGTATTCTCTTGTAATGGATTGAGTTTTACCTTTGAAGTTATCTTGTCGGATTGAGTCTTTAAGGATTTGAGAACACTTGATGTATGTCTTGTCGTGCTTATCTGTGGTGACAATGGGATATCACGTGATCCACTTGATGTATGTTTTGGTGATCAACTTGCAGGTTCTACCCATGAACCTATGCATAGGGGTTGGCACACGTTTTCGTCTTGACTCTTCGGTAGAATCTTTGGGGCACTCTTTAAAGTTCTTTGTGTTGGTTTGAATAGATGAATCTGAGATTGTGTGATGCATATCGTATAATCATACCCACGGATACTTGAGGTGACATTGGAGTATCTAGGTGACATTAGGGTTTTGGTTGATTTGTGTCTTAAGGTGTTATTCTAGTACGAACTCTAGGATAGATTGGACGCAAAGAATAGCTTCATGTTATTTTACTACGGACTCTTGAATAGATCGATCAGAAAGGATAACTTTGAGGTGGTTTCGTACCCTACCATAATCTCTTCGTTTGTTCTCCGCTATTAGTGACTTTGGAGTGACTCTTTGTTGCATGTTGAGGGAAAGTTATATGATCCAATTATGTTATTATTAATGGGAGAACTGGCACTAGTGAAAGTATGAACCCTAGGCCATCTTTCAATGCATTGCAATACCGTTTGTGCTCACTTTTATCATTAGTTACCTTGCTGTTTTTATATTTTCAGATTACAAAAACCTTTATCTACCATCCATATACCACTTGTATCACCATCTCTTCGCTGAACTAGTGCACCTATACAATTTACCATTGTATTGGGTCTGTTGGGGACACAACAGACTCTTTGTTATTTGGTTGCAGGGTTGCTTGAGAGAGACCATCTTCATCCTACGCCTCCTACAGATTGATAAACCTTAGGTCATCCACTTTAGGAAAATTTGCTACTGTCCTACAAACCTCTGCACTTGGAGTCCCAACAACCTCTACAAGAAGAAGGTTGTGTAGTAGACATCACACGTCACCATCTTTCACCGGCGACGATTGAATAGTGAAATGATATTAGGGGAGTGATCTAGTGTGCTTGGCATTCTGACTGTGGACTGTAGCCGACACACCTTCTCGCGTAAGCCATAGGCATACTATACTCCGACTATGCTCCAACATATTTTGTACTGCATCGCACACGGTTGGTGATAATAAACGGTGTGCAATCGATTTGATTTCTCATCTTGATTTGAATTACATAATGGGGTCACATCCGCAATGGAGGGTGATTGAATTGATAGAACATTTATCTGCAGTGAACATGAAACTATATGTGTGTCGTAAAAATTGGAATTATTAAGGGTTTGTTTGGACATTTTATACATTAATTGGTTTCTAGCCATTTCAGGTGCACAATTCAAAATTTAACTACATGCACATGCTCCGGTGCACCAACATGGGTTGTAAAATCATATATGTGTCCATGGGTTTATGCTTATGTCTCATGCAAGAAATGGGGATGAATTTCAAACAACACGACACCGTGGATCTCCGGCAAACGTTGAAGTACATGCTTTTGTAATTCTAGTAAATCCAAAACCCGTCTGAAATTCATGAACCTTGGCATGCTATCATGGCGTAAAAAATATTGTCCCATTTGGGGCAGGTTATGGTACGAGCTTCTTACAAACCAGAGCTTCTCACAAGAACCCTCATGGTTCCATTAGGGAAACACGTCACCTTTGTGGACAAAACGATATTTGTCGCCTCTTCTTGCTTTCAATTTTTTCCTGGTGTCAACATAGACCAACAGGAGTGTCGTGTTAAATTTTGGAATTTTTTGGGGATCGTTTGGACATTTTTATACGTTAACTGAGTTTTCTAGGAATTTATGTGCATAATTAAAAATTGAACTACATGCATGTGCCCCAGGCCATAAATAGGGTTGCAAAATCAAATGTGTGTCCTTGGTTGCAAGATTATGTCACATGCAAGAAATGAGAAGGAATATCAAACACCATGACACTGTCGCTCAGTCGCTAACATTGAGATACATGGTTTTAAAATTCTAGTAAATCGAAAACTCGTCTGAAAATCATGAAACTTGACATGATATCATGGAACGGCATTGTCGGTGCAACGAATCCTGGGTCCGTCGCCCAGACTGTGCATAGGCCCAAGAACAAGATTACAACACCAAGATCAGATCAAAGCACGAGAGACCAGTTCTTTAAAGGATCAATGAATACATCAAGAAGACCAAGAATAGCTAGAGAGACAAGATGCCACTATGAGAAGAACCTCCCTTGTCGGGCAAGCGAGCCTGGCGAGGTTGGGGTTACCCCGGAAGCGAGCCTCCAAGATCGCCCCTGCAGGCCTGCTGGGGCTCACGGAGGCGAACCACTCCACGACACCACCTCACAGCGGTCCACGTCGTCAATCAGTGCGGTGTCAAGCTCCTAAGTGACTAAGTGACTGCTCCCTGCCACATGGCAGCCACATCCTACAAAAATACCTCCAAGCGACACCCGTCCTGAGACGTGTCAAGCAAGCAGGCGCAAAGCTGGCAAAACAGCCCGGCAGGGCCTGCTGGGCAAGATGTGATGTGACACTGAGAGGCGCATTTTATGCACTCTGTCAGCCTACAAGGTTAGGTATGATAGCACTGTTCGCTATCTAAACAGTATGTAAAGATGATTTTCCACTTTGGTGACCCCTTGATATATAAAATGAGGCCCATGGCAACCATAGAAAGGATTTGGACCCCCTCACACTCATACGCGCGTAGCCACTCTTGCCCCGAGGCAACCTTGCCGGGCAAGAGCGCTGCGTTTTTCCACCATCAATCCACCAAAGTAGGAGTAGGGTTTTACGCCTCGCGGCGGCGCGAACCTGGGTAAAAACTGCTCGTGTGATCTCTGTCGTGCTGTGTTACGCTTCTCCGCTCTTTGTGCAACGT
>NC_041388.1:193562868-193605861 GCF_002162155.2 Triticum dicoccoides
AAAGGGGCTCATGGCCCCATAGATGGTTGTGGTTTCCCACGACATCTTTGGCGCGCCAGGTAGGGGGATCACTTGCGCGAACCCTAGAGCGTAAGCACCACATCATCTTCATCGCCATTTTCATCTTCGACAGCTCCATCGACTATGGCGCCCAAGAAAAAGTCCGGTGCCGCAGCTCACCCGTCCACCTCAAAGGCCCCGCCGCCCGCGACCGCTAACACCGCGAGGAATGTGGAGGCGCACGATGACCCACAATTATAGGTGATCAATTGTAGCCTTTTTGATAAGTAAGAGTGTCGAACCCAACAAGGAGCAGAAGGAAATGACAAGTGGTTTTCAACTAGGTAATGTCTGCAAGTGCTGAAATTGTAAGTAACAGAGTGGTTTGATAGCAAGATAATTTGTAACCAGCAAGTAACGGTAATAGTAAAAAAAGTACATCAAGGTAGCCCAATCCTTTTGAGGTAAATGACAGGCCAAAACAGTCTCTTATAATAAGCAAAGCGTTCTTGAGGGTACACGGGAATTTCATCTAGTCACTTTCATCATGTTGATTCGATTCGTGTTCGCTAGTTTGATAATTTGATATGTGGTTGGACCGCTGCTTAGGTGCCGTTCTTACTTGTACAAATCTCCTACTTATGATTAAACCCCTCGCAATCATCCGCAACTACGAGAAAATTATTAAGAACAAATTCTAGCCATAGCATTAGACTTTTGGGTCCAATCGATCCAGAGGGAGTCCTGGATTAGGGGGTCTCCGGACAACCGGACTATATACATTGGCCGAACTGTTGGACTATGAAGATACAAGATTGAAGACTTCCTCCCATGTCCGGATGGGACTCTACTTGGCGCAGAAGGCACGCTAGGTAATACGGATATGTGTATCCCCTCCTTTGTAATCGACCTTGTGTAACCCCAACCTCTCCGGTGTCTATATAAACCAGAGGGTTTTAGTCCATAGGACAACATACAATCATACCATAAGCTAGCTTCTACGGTTTAGCCTCTCTAATCTCGTGGTAGATATACTCTTGTACTACCCATATCATCAATATTAAATCAAGCAGGACGTAGGGTTTTACCTCCATCAAGAGGGCCCGAACCCGAGTAAAACATCGTTTCCCCTACCTCCTGTTACCATCCGCCTTAGACGCACAGTTCGGGACACCCTACCCAAGATCCGCTGATTTTGACACCGACATTGGTGCTTTCATTGAGAGATCCTCTGTGTCATCGCCGTTAGGCTTGATGGCTCCTACTATCATCAATGGCGATGCAGTCCAGGGTGAGACTTTTCTCCCCGGATAGATTTTTGTATTCGGCGGCTTTGCACCGCGGGCCAATTCGCTTGGCCATCTGGAGCAGATTGAAAGTTACGCCCCTGGCCATCAGGTCAGGTTTGGAAGCTTAAACTACACGACCGATATCCGCGGAGACTTGATCTTCGACGGATTCGAGCCTCTGCGTTGTGCGTCACACGGTCACGATGAGTACGATTTAGCTCTACCATCAGACATCGTTCAGGAGATCACACCGGCAGCCGCTCCAACCCTCAATTCGAAGCCAGTTGTGCCATCCATGGACGGGTGGATGGACCCCGCCACGGAGGCATTACCCTCAGCGGCGATCGAGCCGAACATCGACCTTACCCTTCGCAAGAGCCGTGTTGTTAAACTACTGGATACTTCTCCGGCCACGGACTCCGAACCGCCTGCGCCTGTTCCTATCGAATCCGGTTGGGCGCCAATCATGGAGTTTACCTCCGTGGATATCTTTCAGCACTCGCCCTTCGGCGACATACTGAATTCACTAAAGTCTCTCTCCTTGCCAGGAGAGTCTTGGCCGAACTATGCCCGGCAAGATTGGGATGCGGATGACGAAGAAATTCGCCGCCCACCCACCACCCACTTAGTAGCCACTGTCGATGACCTAACCGACATGCTCGACTCTGACTCCGAAGACATCGACGGTATGGACGACGATGCAGGAGACGAACAGGAACCACTGCCCACAGGGCACTGGACGCCCACTTCACCACATGACGTATACATGGTGGACACACCAAAAGAAAATGATGACGAGGAACAGAAGGACGCAACAAAGGATTGTCCCCTCTAGAAGCAGTCAAAGCGGCGGCATAAGCGCCGCCCCAAATCCTGCCTCGGTAGAAACAACGATCATGCAGACCCAGCGTTAGAGCAGGGTGAACCATCGCCGGATAACGGCAACACGGAGAACCAAACCAAACAACCCGACTCTGTCAAAGATAATAGTCCAGACGACATTACACCGGACAGACACCCAGAGCAACAGAACACCCATCAAAGGCTCGTTGCCACCGCGAGGAGTCTAAAAAAGCAAAAGCAAAGGCTCAAGGCTGCGCAAGACACACTCCAAATCAGATGGAGTAAAGTACTCAACACAGCAGCGAAGTATGGCGGTAATCGCCCCACCAAGAGCTACCCAAAGCGGAAGTTGCTACCTGAATTCAATGAGGAGGCCTTAGATCCCCCACAACCAAAAATTAAAACAGCCATCTGGCCGGATAGACGACCTCACGGCCAACATAGAGCGGCAAACAACGCCGCACATAAGCCAATACGCGGTCCACGCGAGGGCTCGCATTGAAATGACAGCGAACCCACATCCATTTACGGACCACGCACGCGTGCTCCAGCATGCGATGCAACACAACAAACATCCGAACAACGCGGTACACCCAGATACAGGGGTGCCGCACACCCCCTATGTTTCACCGATGAGGTGTTGTACCATAAATTTCCAGAGGGATTCAAACCCGTAAACATAGAGGCATATGACGGAACAACAGACCCGGGGGTCTGGATTGAGGACTATATCCTCCATATCCATATGGCTCGAGGAGATGATCTCCACGCCATTAAGTATTTACTCCTCAAACTCAAAGGGCCAGCTCAGCACTGGCTTAAAAGCCTCCCCAAAAGCTCCATTGGAAGCTGGGAAGAGCTCGAAGACGCTTTTCGGGCGAATTTTCAAGGGACTTATGTCCGACCTCCGGACGCGGACGATTTGAGTCATATAACTCAACAGCCCGGAGAGTCAGCTCGAAAGCTTTGGAATATGTTTCTTACTAAAAAGAACCAAATAGTCGACTGTCCGGACACGGAAGCCTTGGCAGCTTTTAAGCATAGCGTCCGTGATGAATGGCTTGCCAGACACCTCGGCCAAGAAAAGCTGAGAACAATGGCAGCATTAACAAGCCTCATGACCCGCTTTTGCGCGCGTGAGGATAGCTGGCTAGCAAGATGCAGCACCAGCGACCCTAGTACATCCGAAGTTAGAGATGGAAATGGGAAATCATGGCGCAACAACAATAATAAATGCTGGAATAAAGAAGACAGCCCAAAGAGCACGACAGTAAACGCCGGATTCCGAAGCTCTCGGCCAGGTCAGCAAAAGCCGCCCTCTAAAGGCGCCAGAAATGAACTGTCCAGCCTAAACAAAATTCTAGACCAAATATGTCAGATGCATAGCACCCCTGGTAAACCCACTAATCATAACCACAAAGAATGTAAATGTGTTACACGTGATCAAGGGGAGAAACAAAGCGGCACTCCCAGAGAAATATGCCCAAGGGCCTATCACCGCGGAGCCCTGCCACTGGTCGTCTCAACCAATCACTTTCGACCATCGGGATTACTCAGCAAGTATCTGGTGTGCAGGATGGGCTGCCTTGGTATTAGACCCCATAATTGACGGATACCACTTCACACGAGTCCTGATGGACGGTGGCAGCAGTCTAAACCTGATATATCAGGACACAATCCTCAAAATGGGGATAGACCCAACGAAAATTTGCCACAGCAACACTACCTTTAAAGGAGTAACGCCAGGCCCAGGGGCTCATTGCACGGGCACCCTGCTACTAGAGGTTATATTCGGCTTCCCCGATAACTTCCGTAGCGAATACTTAACCTTCCACATTGCTCCGTTCCAAAGTGGCTATCAAGCATTACTTGGACGCAAAGCTTTTGCTCGCTTTAATGCAATACCGCATTACGCTTCCCTCACGCTCAAGATGCCCGGGCCACGTGGCATCATTACAGTGCATGGAAATATTGAGCGATCCTTGCTCGCCGAAGAGAGTGCGACTGCCTTGGCAGCCGCACACTAAAAACGGCCTCACCAACTAAAAGCATCTGATAGGTCGGCAAGACCACGGACACGGTTAGACGAGTCCAGCGCAACTATATGTAATTCATACAGGATTGATGGCCACACCCCTATTACAAATACAAGGGGCTCAGCGTGCGCAGACAAGTGGCAATTTTTGCTCATCTTAAATTTTACATGGTTTCTTTAAAACTACCTTTTTGCACGACAACTTTTCACCTAAGTTCCTCTCTTTTACAGATGACCATCGTGCTACACCCGTCCAGGATACGGCACAACGGAGACACAGGCGCAGACGTGCAACAGGGACCCGTTCCAAGGATTCTTTTTAGATTAAGACCCTGCGTAAACCTTTTTTACTGTCTCTTTTTGATACACATCCCTCGGATTCTCAGTACAATTGAGAAGGATGCTGACCTCTTGGCATGTGGCCACGTCAAAATAACGCACGTACCTAGACACAAGGGGCTTCTTACAAAGGGCACTATTTAGGCCCGATTTATACCATAAAGACCGAATACCTTAGGGAGTGTTCGGCGTCGCAAGTTTGGCCTTATATGCATCAGCTCCGAATCATGTCTTTGGTCAAATGTTGGGTTTGCCCGGCTCCTGTGTTTTGGTGCCTTACGTTCCGCTTTATCGGCTAAGGCAGCACCAGGAGAACTACTACGATTTGTGCCCTGGTTCATCCGGACGAGCACCTCAGTAGAGAAAGCTGAAAACTGACTGTCATGATACAGCGTGAGACTGGTCAACCACTCGATGACCTATCGGAATGATAGAATTCCTCCGCTTTAACGAAGGGCCGTTTCCAGGCCAGGCATATACGCACCCCGAGTTCGGGAGAGTGCGGAGCCACCAGGGGCTATATAGTAGCCCCACCGTCAAACTCCTATGGCTAAGTGAAAGTGTTAAAGCATCATAGTCCGGTTGCCTTGTTCGCTGCACTATCACCTCCTTATCAGGACCAAGATGTTGGGTTAAGTGTGAACACGTGTCTTCTGTGAGCACCTCCGCATTATATGCGTGGGGGTTGAAGCCGACGACTGCAATCTTTCAGGTTATATACATATATACATAAATGGCCGCACAGGAGGCATCATATCACTTTCAGGCAAAAGTATAAATACAGCATTAATATATTTCATAAAAACATTGTGTTTACAATGGGAATACATGTCACTCAAACATAATATTCTTCGAGCACTGGGCCTCTATCAAACGATCACCCTCAAGAACTTCCTCAAAATAGTGCTCGGTAGCTACTCGGCCTATGGCCGAACCCTGCTTCGCAATGGTGGTAGCATCCATCTCCGCCCAGTATGCTTTGACACGGGCAAAGGCCATCCGCGAGCCTTCTATGCACGCCGACCTCTTCATCGCATTGATGCGTGGCACTGCACCAAGGAACTGCTGCACTAAGCTAAAATAGTTGTTCGGCTTCGGCTTCTCCGGCCACAGGTGATCTACGACGGACCTCATGGCAAGTCCGGACAATCTATTAAGTTCGGCCCATTCGGCTAGCTGATCAGTCAAGGGAAGCGGACGCTCTGGAACATTAAATTGCGACCAGAACAGCTTGTCCACTTCACGATCTGTTTGATCTCGGAAGTATTCGACCGCGTCGACAGCGCTCGCTGCCAAGTCCATATATGCATCTGCCGAACTCCACAGCCGATCCAAAGGGGCATTCCGCGGATCTCCGAACTTCCTCTGCAGCAGAAAGGGCTTCCCAGCCGCAATATCCCCGACTTCACGCAGCTCCTCCTTCTCCGCCCTCATAGCAGAGCGGGTATCTTTGGTCGCCACCATGGCCTTTTCAAGGTCCACTGCCTTCACTCGGTTCTCTTCTTCAAGGAACTAGCAACGGTCGGCAGTATCTTTTAATTTCACGGCCATCTTGTCCATCTTATCTTTGCTTTCGCAATGCGCAGCCTTCTCAGCTCTTAACTCTTCGGCCGCCTTCAAAGCAGCCACATTATTAATTCTTGCTTGTTCCGTGGCTCGGGCAAGTTCCGCCCGAAGGGTCTCCACGGTGGCAGCTCCGTCTGCAATCACAACATATTAAAGATACTGGCATCCTGCTGCTCTTACTATGTGACATTCACCAGAAAACGTTACTTACCCTGTGACTCGTCAAGCCTCTTATTAACAAGCTCGATGTCGGCATCTGCCACATCCAGTTGCCGCTTTAGTTTGGCAAACTCGTTAGTCCGGCTAGCCACAGGAGCTTCCACCACCTGCACATAAAGGCAGTGTGGTTATTACCTGGGACTACGATTCTCTGTTCGCCGCCGTTCCCGATGACAACCAGAGTCTCAGGGGCTACTATCTACACAGGGCACACCTAAACATGTGTGGTACTATCAAAAAGTATATCATTTCACGTACCTCAAAGCCCATCAATAGACTCATAAAGGCTTCATGTAATCTGCTTTAGGCAGATGAGATTCTTTCCATCACCGCACCCATCAATGTACGGTGTTCTTTTGAGATGGCCGCTCGCTCCAATAGCTCCCTCGGTACGTCCGGCCACATACCAGATGGTGCCAAACTCTTTTGTTTGCTCTCTTCGAGAGCTGGACGCTAGGGACTTCGGGTGACTATGGGATGATCTTCTGGCCTCACCGGATCCGGAGAGGCCCTCCGTGACGACACTTCGAGGTCGCCCGCTTCTTGAGCGGGGGAGTCCGGGGGAGGCGTTTCTCTCTCCATCATCTCCGGAAGAAGATCCCCCGAAGACGAGCTGAGCTGAGAAGGGCTAAGATCCGAACTACGAGATATATGCTTTGGTTATTTTTCTCATAGGAAAGGTAGTATACCTTCACTATTAAAGTATTTTTGATCACTTACGGCTGGTTGGATGGTTGATCCCCACGTGGACTTTGTACGGCAAGAGCACCCCCTGATATAGGACCCTTTGTTGGAGACTTCTTCTCCCGTTTGGAAGCCTCGGTTTCTGGATCCTCAGAGGCAGTCCTCTTCCTCCCCCATAGAGAGAGAAGGTCGGAGTCTTCTCCTTGGTTATCCTCCCTTATGGAGGCACTCATTCCCTCGGTTGGAATTGGCAGCGATGGGAGCCCGCTTTCGCCCATATTATCCCCCATGTATCTTCCTTCGAGGGCTCCGGGCAAGGTGCGAGCTCGAGCATCTTTTCCAGTACCAGATTTTCCAAACCCTCAGGGAGGGGGCCGGACACCGAATCATCTTCGCCTTTGTTAGCCAATCCTGGTCAGAGGACGATCTCTCAGAAATGACGTCATGATAAATAAAAGATGGTGTGTTCGGCTAGAGGATTACTTACTTGTTCGGCGGCGTGGTTGCTACTCAGGCCCGCATCCTCGGTGGTGTCCGGACACTCTGTTTGAGGTCCGAAGAATGACTTGTACATTTCCTCGTGCGTCAGGCCGAGGAAACTTTGTATAGCATGCGGTCCTTCTAGGTTGAACTCCCACAAGCGAAGGGGCCGGCGTTTGCAAGGCTGGACTCGACGAACCAGCATGACTTGCATTACCACAACCAAATTAAAATCTCCCTCGAAGAGATCTTGAATGCGGCTTTGCAGTATAGGCACGTCCTTGGCGGGACCCCAGCTCAGCCCTCTGCTAATCCATGACATCAGTTGTGGTGGGGGCCCGAGCGGAAAGCAGGGGCAGCCACCCACTTGGCACTTCTGGGGGCTGTGATGTAAAACCACTCCCGTTGCCATAATCCGGACACCTCTGGAAAGGAACCCATTGGCCATGGAGATCCTGCAATCTTGCTTATTAAAGCGCCTCCGCACGCTGCGTACTGTCCCTTGATTGTCTTCGGCTTCACATCAAAGGTCTTGAGCCACAAGCCGAAGTGAGGGGTAATGCGGAGGAAAGCCTCACACACGACAATAAATGCCGAGATGTGGAGAAAGGAGTCCGGGGCTAGATCGTGGAAGTCTAGCCCATAATAGAACATCAAACCCCTTACGAAGGGATCTAGAGCGAGGCCTTGACCTCAGAGGAAGTGGGAGATGAACACAACGTCCTCGTTGGGTTCAAGAGTAGGGACGACCTGCCCTCGGGCCGACAGCCGATGTGAAACCTCGGCGGTCAGGTATCTGGCCTCCCTCAACTTCTTGATATCCTCTTCCGTAACGAAGGACGGCATCCATCGGCCTTGAAGGCTGGATCCGGACATGATTGAAGATCCGGAGCACCTGACCTGGGCTTTGGGTGTTAGAACTCGAGGCGGGGGAAGGATTTGATTGAGAACGGGAGGAAAAAAAGTGAAACCCTTGGCCCTTTATAAAGAGGGTGAATATCAAGAGTCCTCTCCATGGATGTTTGGGACTTGCCTATAATCTAGGAGTCCTAGACACGGTTGGGTTACCCACGCCTGTATTGATGAGAATCCCGTGATAAGGGGACACGATCTTTGCTTTGACGAGACGTGTCAAAAAATGGCCTCGCATTATGTGCGGGGCTAGTTAAAGGAAACGGTTCGAATAATCACCGGGCCGTGACATAATGTCGTGTTCCCAAGACAAGTCAGCAAATTGGATTTGTGGAAATATTATTCTCTCTACGATGGTATGTGGAACTTATTTTGCAGGATCGGACACTATCCTTGTATTCAAATTCTTCCATGGTGTATTCGGAGGAGGAACCCGCCTTGCAATGTCGAAGACAATACTGCGCGTCGGACTCATCGTCATTGAAAGCCTGGTTCAGGGGCTACTGAGGGAGTCCTGGATTAGGGGGTCTCCGGACAACCGGACTATATACTTTGGCCGGACTGTTGGACTATGAAGATACAAGATTGAAGACTTCCTCTTGTGTCCGGATGGGACTCTACTTGGCGTGGAAGGCAAGCTAGGCAATACGGATATGTGTATACCCTCCTTTGTAACCGACCTTGTGTAATCCTAACCTCTCCGGTGTCTATATAAACCGGAGGGTTTTAGTCCGTAGGACAAAATACAATCATACCATAGGCTAGCTTCTAGGGTTTAGCCTCTCTGATCTCGTGGTAGATCTACTCTTGTACTACCCATATCATCAATATTAAATCAAGAAGGATGTAGGGTTTTACCTCCATCAAGAGGGCCCGAACCTGGGTAAAACATCGTGTCCCCTGCCTCCTGTTACCATCCGCCTTAGACGCACAGTTCGGGACCCGCTACCCGAGATCCGCCGGTTTTGACACCGACAGATCCCTTACGGAATAGCGCATAAACTAAGGTTTAAGCTTCTATCACTCTCGCAACCCATCATCTAATAACTATTCCACAATGCTTTCCCTTAGGCCCAAATATGGTGAAGTGTCATGTAGTAGACGTTCACGTGACACCACTAAGGGGATCACAACATACATACTATCAAAATATCGAACACATATCAAGTTCACATGATTACTTGCAACATGATTTCTCCTGTGACCTGAAGAACAAAAGTAACTACTCACAAGTGATGAACACGCTCATGATTAGTGGGGTATTAAATAGCATATTGGATCTGAACATATAATCATCCACCAGATAAATCATATAGCAATCAATTACAAGATGTAATCAACACTACTAGTCACCCACAAGCACTAATTTATAGTTCTGGTACAAAGATTGAACACAAGAGATGAACTAGGTTTTTAGACGAGATGGTGTTGTTGAAGATGTTGATGGAGATTGCCCTCCCCAAGATAGGAGAGTTTTTGGTGATGATGATGACGATGATTTCCCCCTCCAGGAGGGAAGTTCCCGCGACAGAATCGCTCCGCCGGAGGGCAAAAGTGCTTCTGCCCAAGTTCTGCCTCGAGACGGCAGTGCTCCGTCCCGAAAGTCCTCTCCTTATTTTTTTCTAGGTCAAAGTGACATATATACTGGAAGATGGGCACCGAAGGTGGGCTGGGCTGAGCACAACCCACCAGGCGCGCCTGGGGGGCCAGGCGCACCCTGCTGTCTTGTGCTCACTAGGTGGCCCCTCCGGTGGTTATTTGTTCCAGTATTTCTTATTTATTCCGTAAAAAATCCTCGTGAAGTTTCAGCTCATTTGGAGTTGTGCAGAATAGGGAGCCTGACGTAGCTTTTTCAGGTCTAGATTTCCAGCTGCCGGAATTCTCCCTCTTTGTGTGTACCTTGCATATTATGAGAGAAAAGGTATTAGAATTACTCCAAAAGGCATTATTATGAATAAAAACATTATAAATAACATTAGGTAAACATGGTTCAAAATGGACGTATCAACTCCCCCAAGCTTAGACCTCGCTTGTCCGTGAAGCGAAAACCGAAATCGAAAAACATGTCCACATGCTTAGAGAGAGAGAGAGAGAGGTGTGGATCAGAACAAAATATGGACATAGAAGCATCATGTGAATTATTATAACAACAAAAAACTATAACATAAAACCTTTATCATAGAACTTTTATCATGGACTTCTCATGAATAAGTAACAATTCATCACACTATCGAAGTACAAAGCATAAACTCTATTGGAAACCAACAAACTATGTTCTCAGTCAACTTTGCAACCACAATTCATCATCTTTTCAGGAAGGGTCACATATCGGAGCCCTTAGGCACATCCACATACTCAACCATCATATAGTGTTCTATGATTGCTAACACTCACTGCATACACATGAGCAAAATGTTTCAACCAGACACATAGAAAGATAGGGGCTTATAGTTTGGCCTATTGGAAATATGCCCTAGAGGCAATGATAAATTAGTTATTATTATATTTCCTTGTTCATGATAATCGTTTATTATCCATGCTAGAATTGTATTGATAGGAAACTCAGATACATGTGTGGATACATAGACAACACCATGTCCCTAGTAAGCCTCTAGTTGACTAGCTCTTTGATCAATAGATGGTTACGGTTTCCTGACCATGGACATTGGATGTCATTGATAATGGGATCACATCATTAGGAGAATGATGTGATGGACAAGACCCAATCCTAAGCCTAGCACAAGATCGTGTAGTTCGTATGCTAAAGCTTTTCTAATGTCAAGTATCATTTCCTTAGACCATGAGATTGTGCAACTCCCGGATACCGTAGGAATGCTTTGGGTGTACCAGATGTCACAACGTAACTGGGTGGCTATAAAGGTGCACTGCGGGTATCTCCGAAAGTGTCTGTTGGGTTGGCACGAATCGAGACTGGGATTTGTCACTCCGTGTAACGGAGAGGTATGTCTGGGCCCACTCGGTAGGACATCATCATAATGTGCACAATGTGACCAAGGAGTTGATCACGGGATGATGTGTTACGGAACGAGTAAAGAGACTTGCTGGTAACGAGATTGAACGAGGTATCGGGATACCGATGATCGAATCTCGGGCAAGTATAGTACCGATAGACAAAGGGAATTGAATACTGGATTGATTGAATCCTCGACATCGTGGTTCATCCGATGAGATCATCGTGGAGCATGTGGGAGCCAACATGGGTATCCAGATCCCGCTGTTCGTTATTGACCGGAGAGTTGTCTCCGTCATGTCTACATGTCTCCCGAACCCGTAGGGTCTACACACTTAAGGTTCGGTGACGCTAGAGTTGTAGAGATATTAGTATGCGGTTAACCGAAAGTTGTTCGGAATCCCGGATGAGATCCCGGACGTCACGAGGAGTTCCGGAATGATCCGGAGGTAAAGATTTATATATGGGAAGTCATGTTTCGGCCACCGGGAGAGTTTTAGCAGTCATCGGTATTGTACCGGGACCACTGGAAGGGTCCCGGGGGTCCACCGGGTGGGGCCACCTATCCCAGAGGGCCCCATGGGCTGAAGGGGCGTGGGAACCAGCCCCTGGTGGGCTGGTGCGCCCCCCCTTGGGCCTCCCATGCGCCTAGGGTTGGAAACCCTAAGGGGTGGGGGTGCCTCCACTTGGCTTGGAGGCCAAGCCACCCCTAGGGCTGCTGCCGCCCTCCCTAGATGGGATCTACAAGGGGCCGACGCTCCCCCTAGGCCCCTATATATAGTGGAGGGGAGGGAGGGCAGCTGCACCTAAAGCCCTGGCGCCTCCCTCCCTCCCGTGACACCTCTTCCTCCCCACTTGTGCTTGGCGAAGCCCTGCCGGGATCCCGTTACTACCACCACACCGTCGTGCTGCTGGATCTCCATCAACTTCTCCTCCCCCTTGCTGGATCAAGAAGGAGGAGACGTCTCCACTCCGTACGTGTGTTGAACACGGAGGTGCCGTCCATTCAGCGCTAGGATCATCGGTGATTTGGATCACGACGAGTACGACTCCATCAATCCCGTTCTCTTGAACGCTTCCGCTTAGCGATCTTCAAGGGTATGAAGATGCACTCCCTCTCTCTCGTTGCTAGATGACTCCATAGATTGATCTTGGTGATGCGTAGAAAATTTTAAATTTCTGCTGCGATCCCCAATAGTGGCATCATGAGCTAGATCTATGCGTAGTTTCTATGCACGAGTAGAACACAAGTTGTTGTGGGCATCGATTTTGTCAATTTACTTGCCGTTACTAGTCTTATCTTGATTCGGCGGCATCGTGGGGTGAAGCGGCCCAGACCGACCTTACACGTACGCTTACGTGAGACTGGTTCCACCGACTGACATGCACTGGTTGCATAAGGTGGCTAGCGGGTGCATGTCTCTCCCACTTTAGTCGGATCAGATTCGATGAAAAGGGTCCTTATGAAGGGTAAATAGAAATTGGCATATCACGTTGTGGTTTTGGCGTAGGTAAGAAACGTTCTTGCTAGAAACCTATAGCAGACACGTAAAAAACTTGCAACAACAATTAGAGGACGTCTAACTTGTTTTTGCAGCATATGTCGTGTGATGTGATATGGCCAAAAGGATGTGATGAATGATATATGTGATGTATGAGATTGATCATGTTCTTGTAATGGGAATCACAACTTGCACGTCGATGAGTATGACAACCGGCAGGAGCCATAGGAGTTGTCTTAATTTATTTATGACCTACGTGTCAACATAAACGTCATGTAATTACTTTACTTTATTGCTAACCGTTAGCCATAGTAGTAGAAGTAATAGTTGGCGAGACAACTTCATGAAGACACGATGATGGAGATCATGATGATGGAGGTCATGGTGTCATGCCGGTGACAATGATGATCATGGCGCCCCGAAGATGGAGATCAAAAGGACCAAAATGATATTGGCCATATCATGTCACTATTTGATTGCATGTGATGTTTATCATGTTTTACATCTTATTTGCTTAGAACGATGGTAGCATAAATAAGATGATCCCTCGCAATAATTTCAAGAAAGTGTTCCCCCTAACTGTGCACCGTTGCTAAGGTCCGTTGTTCCGAAGCACCACGTGATGATCGGGTGTGATAGGTTCTAACATTCGCATACAACGGGTGTAAGCCAGATTTACACACACTATACACTTAGGTTAACTTGACGAGCCTATAATGTACAAACATGGCCTCGGAACACGGAAGACCGAAAGGTCGAACATGAGTCATATAGTGGATACGATCAACATGAAGATGTTCACCGATGATGACTAGTCCGTCTCATGTGATGATCGGACACGGCCTAGTTGACTCGGATCATGTATCACTTAGATGACTAGAGGGATGTCTATCTAAGTGGGAGTTCATTAAATAATTTGATTAGATGAACTTAATTATCATGAACATAGTCAAAAAGGTCTTTGCAAATTATGTCGTAGCTCACGCTTTGGTTCTACTGTTTTGGATATGTTCCTAGAGAAAATTTAGTTGAGAGTTGAGAGTAGCAATTATGCGGACTGGGTCCATGAACTGAGGATTGTCCTCATTGCTGCACAGAAGGGTTATGTCCTTAATGCACCGCTCAGTGTGTTGAACCTCGAGCATCGTCTGTAGATGTTGGGAAACATCTGACATACACGTTTTGATGACTACGTGATAGTTCAGTGCGTAATGCTAACGGTTTACAGAACATATGAGATGTTCCAAAGACTAAAATTGGGATTTCAGACTAGTCCCACGTCAAGAGGTATGAGACCTCTAACAAGTTTCTTAAGCCTGCAAACTAAGGGAGAAAAGCTCAATCGTTGAGCATGTGCTCAGGTTGTCTGAGTACTACAATCACTTGAATCGAGTGGGAGTTAATCTTCCAGATGAGATAGTGATGATTCTCCATAGTCACTGCCACCAAGCTATTGGAGCTTCATGATGAACTATAACATATCAAGGATAGACATGATGATCCTTGAGCAACTCGCGATGTTTGACACCGCGAAAGTAGAAATCAAGTAGGAGCGTCAATTGTTGATGGTTAAACCACTAGTTTCAAGAAGGGCAAGGGAAAGAAGGGATACTTCATGAGACGGCAAATCAGTTGCTGCTCTAGTGAAGAAACCCAAGGTTGAACCAAACCCGAGACTAAGTGCTTCTGTAATGAGGGGAACGGTCACTGAAGCAGAACTACCCTAGATACTTGGTAGATGAGAAGGCTGGCAAGGTCGACAGAAGTATTTTGGATATACGTTATATTAATGTGTACTTTACTAGTACTCCTAGTAGCACCAGGGTATTAAAATACTGGTTCAGTTGCTAAGTGTTAGTAACTCGAAATAAAAGGCTACGGAATAAACGGAAACTAGCTGAAGGTGAGATGACGACATGTGTTGGAAGTGTTTCCAAGGTTGATATGATCAAGCATCATATGCTCCCTCTACCATCGAGATTGGGGTTAAACCTAAATAATTGTTATTTGGTGTTTGCGTTGAGCATAGACATGATTGGATTATGTTTATCGCAATACGGTTATTCATTTAAGGAGAATAATGGTTACTCTGTTTATTTGAATAATAACTTCAATGGTCTTGCACCTAAATTGAATGGTTCATTGAATCTCGATCATAGTGATACACATGTTCATGCCAAAAGATATAAGATAGTAATGATAGTACCACATACTTGTGGCACTACCATTTGAGTCATGTTGGTATAAAACGCACGAAGAAGCTCCATGTTGATGGATCTTTGGACTCACTCATTTTTGAAAAGATTGAGACATGCGAACCATGTCTATTGGTACATATGCATGAAGAAACTCCATGCAGATGGATCATTTGGACTCACGTGATTTTGAATCACTTGAGACATGCAAATCATACCACATGGGCAAGATGACTGAAAGGCCTCACTCTTAGTAAGATGGAACAAGAAAGTAACTTGTTGGAAGTAATACATTTTGATGTGTGCAGTCCAATAAGTGCTGAGGCACGCAGTAGATATCGTTATGTTCTTACTTCACAGATGATTTGAGTAGATGCTGAGTATATTTACTTGATGAAACACAAGTCTGAATTATTGAAAGGTTTAAGTAATTTCAAAGTGAAGTTGAAGATCGTCGTGACAAGATGATAAAATGTCTATGGTATGATCATAGAGATGAATATCTGAGTTACGAGTTTGGCACACAATTAAGACATTGTGGAAATTGTTTCACAACTAATACCGCCTGGACCACCATAGTGTGATGGTGTGTCCGGACATCATAACTGCACCCTATTGGATATGGTGCATACCATGATGTCTCTTATCGAATTACCACTATTGTTTATGGGTTAGGCATTAGAGACAACCACATTCACTTTAAATAGGGCACCACAGAATTCCGTTGAGACGACACTGTATGAACTATGGTTTAGAGAAACCTAAGTTGTCGTTTCTTAAAAGTTTTGGGCTGCAATGCTTATGTGAAAAAGTTTCAGGCTGATAAGCTCGAACCCAAAGCGGATAAATGCATCTTCATAGAATACCCAAAAATAGTTGGGTATACATCCTATTTCAGATCCGGAAGCAAAAGTGATTGTTTCTAGAAACGGGTCCTTTCTCGAGGAAAAGTTTCTCTTGAAAGAATTGAGTGGGAGGATGGTGGAGACTTGATGAGGTTATTGAACCGTCACTTCAACTAGTGTGTAGCAGGGCACAGGAAGTTGTTCCTATGGCACCTACACCAATTGAAATGGAAGCTTATGATAGTGATCATGAAACTTCGAATCAAGTCACTACCAAACCTCATAGGTCGACAAGGATGTGTACTACTTCAGAGTGGTACGTAATCCTATCTTGGAAGTCATGTTGCTAGACAACAATGAACCTATGAGCTATGGAGAAGCGATGGTGGGCCCGGATTCCGACGAATGGCTCGAGGCCATAAAATCCGAGAGAGGATCCATGTATAAAACAAAGTATAGACTCTGAAAGAACTACTTGATGGTCGTAAGGCTGTTAGGTGCAGATGGATTTTAAAAGGAAGACAAACAATGATGGTAAGTGTCACCATTAAGAAAGCTCGACTTGTTGTTAAGATGTTTCCTGACAAGTTCAAGGAGTTGACTACGATGAGACTTTCTCACTCGTAGCGATGCTAAGAGTCTATTGGAATTATGTTAGCAGTTACTGCATTATTTATGAAATCTTGCAGAAAGGATGTCAAAACATTGTTTCCTCGATGTTTTTCTTGAGGAAAGGTTGTATGTGATACAACCAGAAGGTTTTGTCAATCCTAAAAGATGTTGACAAGTATGCAAAGCTCCAACAATCCTTCTAAGGACTGGAGTAAGCATCTCGGAGTTGGAATGTACGCTTTGATGAGATGATCAAAGATTTTGGGTTTATACAAAGTTTATGAGAAACTTGTATTTCCAAAGAAGTGAGTGGGAGCACTATAGAATTTTTGATGAGTATATGTTGTTAACATATTGTTGATCAAAAATGATGTAGAATTTCTAGAAAGCATGCAGTGTTATTTGAAAAGTGTTTTTCGATGGAAAACCTGAATTAAGCTACTTGAACATTGAGCATCAAGATCTATATGGATAGATCAAAAATGCTTAATAGTACTTTCAAATGAATACATACCGTGACAAGATTTTGAAGGAGTTCAAAATAGATCAGCAAAGGAGTTCTTGGCTGTGTTACAAGGTGTGAGTATTGAGTAAGACTCAAGACCTGACCACGGCATAAGAGAGAGAAAGGACGAAGGTCGTCCCCTATGCTTTAGACATAGGCTCTATAGTATGCTATGTTGTGTACCGCACCTAAAGTGTGCCTTGCCATGAGTCAGTCAAGGGGTACAAGAGTGATCCAGGAATGGATCACATGACAGCGGTCGAACTTGTCCTTAGTAACTAGTGGACTAAGGAATTTTCTCAATTATGGAGGTGGTAAAAGAGTTCGTCGTAAAGGGTTACGTCGATGCAAACTTTGACACTATTCCGGATGACTCTGAGGAGTAAATCTGATTCGTATAGTAGAGCAGTTATTCGGAATAGCTCCAAGTAGAGCGTGGTAGCTGCATCTACAAGATGACTTAGAGATTTGTAAAGCACACATGGATCTCAAAGGTTCAGACCCGTTGACTATAACATCTCTCACAAGCATAATATGATCAAACCCAGAACTCATTGAGTGTTAATCACATGGTAATGTGAACTAGATTATTGACTCTAGTAAACTCTTGGGTGTTAGTCACATGGGGATGTGACCTTGAGTGTTAATCACATAGCGATGTGAACTGGATTATTGACTCTAGTGCAAGTGGGAGACTATTGGAAATATGCCCTAGAGGCAATGATAAATTAGTTATTATTATATTTCCTTGTTCATGATAATCGTTTATTATCCATGCTAGAATTGTATTGATAGGAAACTCAGATACATGTGTGGATACATAGACAACACCATGTCCCTAGTAAGCCTCTAGTTGACTAGCTCGTTGATCAATAGATGGTTACGGTTTCCTGACCATGGACATTGGATGTCTTTGATAACGGGATCACATCATTAGGAGAATGATGTGATGGACAAGACCCGATCCTAAGCCTAGCACAAGATCGGGTAGTTCGTATGCTAAAGCTTTTCTAATGTCAAGTATAATTTCCTTAGACCATGAGATTGTGCAACTCCCGGATACCGTAGGAATGCTTTGGGTGTACCAAATGTCACAACGTAACTGGGTGGCTATAAAGGTGCACTGTGGGTATCTCCGAAAGTGTCTGTTGGGTTGGCACGAATCAAGACTGGGATTTGTCACTCCGTGTAACGGAGAGGTATCTCTAGGCCCACTCGGTAGGACATCATCATAATGTGCACAATGTGACCAAGGAGTTGATCACGGGATGATGTGTTACGGAACGAGTAAAGAGACTTGCCGGTAACGAGATTGAACGAGGTATCGGGATACCGACGATCGAATCTTGGGCAAGTATCGTACCGATAGACAAAGGGAATTGAATACAGGATTGATTGAATCCTCGACATCATGGTTCATCCGATGAGATCATCGTGGAGCATGTGGGAGCCAACATGGGTATCCAGATCCCGCTGTTGGTTATTGACCGGAGAGTTGTCTCGGTCATGTCTACATGTCTCCCGAACCCGTAGGGTCTACACACTTAAGGTTCAGTGACACTAGAGTTGTAGAGATATTAGTATGCGGTTAATGGAGAGTTGTTCGGAATCCCGGATGAGATCCTGGACGTCACGAGGAGTTCCGGAATGGTCCGGAGGTAAAGATTTATATATAGGAAGTCCAGTTTCGGCCACCGGGAGAGTTTCGGGAGTCATCGGTATTGTACCGGGACCACCGGAAGGGTCCCGGGGGTCCAGCCGGTGGGGCCACCTATCCCGGAGGGCTCCATGGGCTGAAGGGGCGTGGGAACCAGCCCCTGGTGGGCTGGTCCGCCCCCCTTGGGCCTCCCATGCGCCTAGGGTTGGAAACCTTAAGGGGTGGGGGCGCCTCCACTTGGCTTGGAGGCCAAGCCACCCCTAGGGCTGCCACCCCCCTCCCTAGATGGGATCTTAAGGGGCCGGCACCCCCTAGGCCCCTATATATAGTGGAGGGGAGGGAGGGCAGCCACACCTGAGGCCCTGGCGACTCCCTCCCTCCCGTGACACCTCTTGCTCCCCGCTAGTGCTTGGCGAAGCCCTGCCGGGATCCCGCTACTTCCACCACCACGCCGTCGTGTTGCTGGATCTCCATCAACTTCTCCTCCCCCTTGCTGGATCAAGAAGGAGGAGACGTCTCCGCTCCGTACGTGTGTTGAACGCGGAGGTGCCGTCCGTTCGGTGCTAGGATCATCGGTGATTTGGATCACGACGAGTACGACTCCATCAACCCCGTTCTCTTGAACGCTTCCGCTTAGCGATCTTAAAGGGTATGAAGATGCACTCCCTCTCTCTCGTTGCTAGATGACTCCATAGATTGATCTTGGTGATGCATAGAAAATTTTAAATTTCTGCTGGGATCCCCAACATGGCCTCCCAATGTATTCACCTCAAGGGTGATGTCAACAATAATAACTCATGCTACCCATATTCAACTGGACATATGTGCCTAGATCTTTCCTCACCGCATGATGCTTTCCAAAGGATAAAAATAAAAAGGAATAGGGAGAAAAACATTGACTCTTGCATAAATGTAATTACATAAAAGTAAAAGATAGGCCCTTTGCAGAGGGAAGCAGAGGTTGCCATGCGCTTATTTGTTTGTATGCTCAACCCCTTAGTGCAAAAGAACGTCACGTTATATTGCCACTTATGATATCAACATTTATTATGCAGTCTATCGCTTTTATTCTTTGCTATCACAAGTTCGTACAACGCTCAACTTTCTCTTACACTAAATGGTTTACACTTTTAGAAGCAATTTTTATTACCTTATTGCACCGATGACAACTTACTAGAGGGATCTTGCTCAATCCCTGGGTAGGTATGGTGGACTCTTGAAAATAAGATTTGGGTTTAAGGGTTTTTCGATGCACAAGTAGTATCTCTACTTCATGCAGAATTTTTGGCTAGCAAAGATGGGGGGTGAGCACCACATGTTGAAGGATCTATGCCAATATAACTTATATGTGAATATGAACAAACATAAATCATTACATTGTCTTCCTTGTCCAACGTCAACAATTTTGGCATATAATATTTTGAGGGGGCTCACAATCACAAAAGATTTGCAGGATAGTGTAATTGTATGTGAATCTTCTCTTCCCTTACTAATGCTTTCAAGAGTTGCATCATTGACCAAACCTATGTTTGTCAATCTCTAATAAAATTTTCTACTTATACTTTTCCTTATGTGGTGTCATTACCTACCATAAGAGAAGATTCACTTATGATCATTTTCATTTATTTCCTTTCTTCTTATTGGAATATGAAAGTAAAGAAAGTAAAAACTCAAACTAAACTTTATTATATATCTCGCACATGATTACAAGGATAGATCACTAAGCAAACTCTCCAAAAGAAAGGATCGAACTAAACTTTTGTTCATCTAAAGAAAAAGATAACTATGGATCGAACTAAGATAAGTAAAGGCAAAAGATAGTGGAGGTGATATGATACTGGGGCACCTCCCCCAAGCTTGGCAGAAGACAAGGGGAGTGCCCATACCCGATACTCAATTTTTTTGGTGATGAAGAAGGTGGTGGTGATGAAGTGGAGTGTTTGTCCTTCTTCCTCTGCTTACACTTGAGGATGGAATTTTCCTCCAATTCACCGATCCCCTGCTCAAGCTCCACTACATTTTTGCATAAATCTTGCTTATTTTCATGCAAAAGGTGGAAGGGTATAAACTGAACCTTTGGCCTCTTTGCTTTGTTGGGGAGGCTTGACTAATTGAATTCCACATGCATGTCCCCAGGTTGAGGCAATGGGGCTTCGTCCTTGCTACCTCTTGAGCTTGCGTTGGATTTCCCCCAAGAGGAAAGGATGATGCAGGAGAGTAGCATAAGTATGTCCCTCGGTTTTTGAGAACCAAGGTATCAATCCAGTAGGAGGCCACGCTCAAGTCCCTCGTACCTGCACAAAACGATAGCTACTCGCAACCAATGCGATTAGGGGTTGTCAATCCCTTCACGGTCACTTACGAGAGTGAGATCTGATAGATATAATATTTTTGGTATTTTTAGTATAGAGATGCAAAGTGAAAAGTAAAAGGCAAAGTAAAAAGCAAAGAAAGATTAAAGTGATGGAGATTGATATGATGAGAATAGACCCGGGGGCCATAGGTTTCACTAGTGGCTTCTCTCAAGAGCATAAGTATTCTACGGTGGGTGAACAAATTACTGTTGAGCAATTGACAAAATTAAGCATAGTTATGAGAATATCTAGGCATGATCATGTATATAGGCATCACGTCCGTGACAAGTAGACCGAAACGATTCTGCATCTACTACTATTACTCCACTCATCGACCGCTATCCAGCATGCATCTAGAGTATTAAGTTAAAAACAGAGTAACGATTTAAGCAAGATGACATGATGTAGAGAGATAAATTCATGCAATATGAAATAAACCCCATCTTGTTATCCTCGATAGCAACGATGTAATACGTGCCTTGCTTCCCCTTCTGTCACTGGGAAAGGACACCGCAAGATCGAACCCAAAGCTAAGCACTTCTCCCATGGCAAGAAAAACCAACCTAGTAGGCCAAACCAAACTGATAATTCGAAGAGACTTGCAAAGATAACCAATCATACACAAAAGAATTCAGAGAAGATTCAAATATTATTCATAGATAGACTTGATCATAAACCCAAAATTCATCGGTCTCAACAAGCACACCGCGAGATCCAAAAAGAGAGAAGAAGCCATCTAGCTACTAACTATGGACCCGAAGGTCTGAGGTAAACTACTCACACTTCATCGGAGGGGCTATGATGATGTAGAAGCCCTCCGTGATGACGACCCTCTCCGGCGGAGCTCCGGAACAGGCCCCAAGATGGGATCTCGTGGATATAGAACGTCGCGGCGCTGCAATTAGGTTTTTGGCTCCCTCTCTGTTTGTTCGGGGGTACGTAGGTATATATAGGAGGAACAAGTACGTCAGTGGAGCTCCGAGGGGCCCACGAGGCAGGGGGCGCGCCCTAAGGGGGGGCGCCCCCCACCCTCGTGACCGCCTCTCTGATGCCTTGGCGTAGGGTCCAAGTCTCCTAGATCACGTTCGGTGAGAATATCACGTTCCCAAAGGTTTCATTCCGTTTGGACTCCGTTTGATATTCCGTTTCTTCGAAACACTGAAATAGGCAAAAAACAGCAATTCTGGGCTGGGCCTCCGGTTAATAGGTTAGTCCCAAAAATAATATAAAAGTGGAAAAGAAAGCCCAATATAGTCCAAAACAGTAGATAATATAGCATGGAGCAATCAAAAATTATAGATACGTTGGAGATGTATCAGGCATTCCCAAGCTTAATTCCTGCTCGTCCTCGAGTAGGTAAATGATAAAAAGGGAATTTTTTATGCGGAGTGCTACTTGGCATAATTTCAATGCAAATCTTTCTTAGTTGTGGTATGAATATTCAGATTCGAAAGATTCAAGACAAAAGTTCATGTTGACATAAAAATAATAATACTTCAAGCATACTAACAAAGCAATTATGTCTTCTCAAAATAACATGGCCAAAGAAAGTTATCCCTACAAAATCATATAGTCTGGCTATGCTCTATCTTCACCACACAAAGTATTTAAATCATGCACAACCCCGATGACAAGCCAAGCAATTGTTTCATACTCTAACTTTTTCAAACTTTTTCAATCTTCACGCAATACATGAGCGTGAGCCATGGATATAGCACTATATGTGGAATAGAGTGGTGGTTGTGGAGAAGACAAAAAGAGGGGAAGATAGTCTCACATAAACTAGGCGTATCAACGGGCTATGGAGATGCCCATCAATAGATATCAATGTGAGTGAGTAGGGATTGCCATGCAACGGATGCACTAGAGCTATAAGCATATGAAAGCTCAACAAAAGAAACTAAGTGGGTGTGCATCCAACTCGCTTGCTCACGAAGACCTAGGGCAATTTTGAGGAAGCCCATCATTGGAATATGCAAGCCAAGTTCTATAATGTAAAATTCCCACTAGTATATGAAAGTGACATAACGAGAGACTCTCTATCATGAAGATCTTGGAGCTACTTTGAAGCACAAGTGTGGTAAAAGGATAGTAACATTGTCCCTTCTCTCTTTTTCTCTCATTTTTTTATTTGGGCCTTCTCTTTTTTTATGGCCCCTTTTTTTCCTTTTCTTTTTTTAATTTTTCGTCCGGAGTCTCATCCCGACTTATGGGGGAATCATAGTCTCCATCATCCTTTCCTCACTTGGGACAATGTTCTAAAAATGATGATCATCACACTTTTATTTTTCTTACAACTCAACAATTACAACTCAATCTTAGAACAAAATATGACTCTATATGAATGCCTCCGGCGGTGTACCGGGATATGCAATGAATCAAGAGTGACATGTATGAAAGAATTATGAACGGTGGCTTTGCCACAAATACGATGTCAACTACATGATCATGCTAGCAATATGACAATGATGGAGCGTGTCATAATAAACGGAATGGTGGAAAGTTGCATGGCAATATATCTCGGAATGGCTATCAAAATACCATGATAGGTAGGTATGGTGGCTGTTTTGAGGGAGGTATATGGTGGGTGTAAGATACCGGCGAAAAGTACGCGGTATTAGAGAGGCTAGCGATGGTGGAAGGATGGGAAAAAGTGTGTATAATCCATGGACTCAACATTAGTCATGACGAACTCATATACTTATTGCAAAAATCTAGAAGTTATCAAAGGAAAGTATTACGCGCATGCTCCTAGGGGGATAGATTGGTAGGAAAAGACCATCGCTCGTCCCCGACCGCCACTCATAAGGAAGACAATCAATAAATAAAGCATGCTTCGACTTCATCGCATAACGGTTCACCATACGTGCATGCTACGGGAATCACAAACTTTAACACAAGTATTATTTAAATTCACAATTACTCAACTAGCATGACTCTAATATTATCACCTCCATATCTCAAAACAATTATCATGCTTCAATCTTTTCTTAGTATTCAACGCACTCAAAAGAAAGTTTCAAAAATCTTGAATACCAAGCATATTATTATTAAGCAAATTACCATGCTATTAAGACTCTCAAAATAATCTAAGTGAAGCATGAGATATCAATAGTTTCTTTAAAACAAATCCACCACCGTGCTCTAAAAGATCTAAGTGAAGCACATAGAGCAAAATTATAACGCTCAAAAGATATAAGTGAAGCACATAGAGCAAAACTACTTAGCTTAAAAAGATATAAGTGAAGCACATAGAGTATTCTATCAAATTCTAATTCATGTATGGCTCTCTCAAAAGGTGTGTAACGCAAGGATGATTGTGTCACACTAACAAAAAAATACACAAATAATACAAGACGCTCCAAGCAGAACACATATCATGTGGTGAATAAAAATATAGCTCCAAGTAAAGTTACCGATAGAAGTAGACGAAAGAGGGGATGCCTTCCGGGGCATCCCGAAGCTTTGGCTTTTAGGTGTCCTTATATTATCTTGGGGGTGCCATGGGCATCCCCAATCTTAGGCTCTTGCCGCTCCTTGTTCCATAATCCATCAAATCCTTACCCAAAACTTGAAAACTTCACAACACAAAACTTAAGGTAGAAAACTCGTGAGCTCCGTTAGCGAAAGAAAACAAAAGACCACTTCAAGGTACTGTAATGAAATCATTCTTTATTTATATTGGTGTTAAACCTACTTTTTTCCAACTTATCTATGGATTATAAACTATTTTACTAGCCATAGATTCATCAAAATAAGCAAACAACACACGAAAAACAGAATCTGTCAAAAAAACAGAGCAGTCTAAAGTAATCTGTAGCTAGCGCAAGATCTGGAACCCCAAAAATTCTAAAATAAATTGCTGGACGTGAGTAATTTATCTAGTAATCATCTGAAAAAACAATTAACTAAATATCACTTTCCAAATAGAAATGACAGCAGTTCTCGTGAGCGCTAAAGTTTCTGTTTTTTACAGCAAGTTCAACAAGACTTTCCCCAAGTCTTCCCAACGGTTCTACTTGGCACAAACACTAATTAAACACAAAAAAACACAACCAAAACATAGTCTAGATAATTTATTTATTACGAAACAGGAGCAAAAAGCAAGGAATAAAAATAAAATTGGGTTGCCTCCCAACAAGCGCTATCGTTTAACGCCCCTAGCTAGGCATAAAAGCGAGGATAGATCTAGGCATTGCCATCTTTGGTAGGCAATCCATAAGTGGCTCTCATTATAGTTTCATATGGAAATTTTATTTTCTTTCTTGGAAAGTGTTCCATGCCATCTTTTAATGGAAATTGAAATCTAATATTCCCTTCCTTCATATCAATAATCGCACCAACCGTTCTAAGGAAAGGTCTACCAAGAATACTAGGGCAAGAAGGATTGCAATCTATATCAAGAACAATGAAATCTATGGGCACATAATTCCTATTTGCAACAATAAGAACATCATTAATCCTTCCCATAGGTTTCTTAATAGTAGAATCCGCAAGATGCAAGTTTGGAGAGCAATCATCAAAATCGCGGAAATCTAGCAAATCACACAAAGTTTAGGGGATAGTGGAGACACTAGCACCCAAATCACACAAAGCATAAACTCGTGATTTTTAATTTTAATTTTAATAGTTGGTTCCCACTCATCATAGAGTTTTCTAGGGATAGAAAATTTCAACTCAAGTTTTTCTTCATAAGATTGCATCAAGGCATCAACAATATGTTCGGTGAAGGCTTTCTTTTGACTATAAGCTTGTGGAGAATTTAGCACGGATTGCAACAAGGAAATACAATCAATTAAAGAGCAACTTTCATAATTAAATTCCTTGAAATCCAATATAGTGGGTTTAGCAACATCTAGATTTTTATTTCTTTCAATCCCACTTTCATCAATTTCATCATAAAGATCTAAATACTCTGAGTTTTTAGAACGCCTTCTAGGTAAAGGAAGATCATATTCAGTTTCATCAAGATTCATATTGAAAAACAAAGATTTGATAGGAGACACATCAATAACTTTTAGATCTTCATCTTGACTTTCATAGGAATTCGGTTTAGCGGCCATCTTATTGACTAAGGTGGCTTGCATATCTGAAATTTCAACAGTCATCTTTTCTAGACGAGCAATTTGGGATCTTATACCATCAAATTCTTTAGACATATCATCAAGCTCTTTATTCATATAACTCATAAAACTTTTTTGTTCCTTAAGCTTGTTTCTAAAGAAATTATTATGCTCAAATTGCAAAACCATAAACTTCCTAACGTTGTTTTCGATCTCCTCTAACCTTTTAAGGTGAAGATCACCAAATCTCGGTTGAACCATCGCGACAAACAAGCAATCCAACACACGGGCAAACAAAAAGGCAAGCGACAAAAAGGCAAACGGAGAAAGAGAAGGAGAAGGAGAAGGAGAAGGAGAAGGAGAAGGAGAAGGAGAAGGAGAAGGAGAAGGAGAAGGAGAGGGGGAATAAAACGGCAAGAGTGAAGTGGGGGAGAGGAAAACGAGAGGCAAATGGCAACTAATGTAATGCGAGAGATAGGGATTGTGATGGGTACTTGGTATGTTGACTTTTTACGTAGACTCCCCGGCAACGACGCCAGGAATTCTTCTTGCTACCTCTTGAGCTTGCATTGGATTTCCCCGAAGAGGAAAGGATGATGCAACAGAGTAGCGTAAGTATTTCCCTCAGTTTTTGAGAACCAAGGTATCAATCCAGTAGGAGGCCACGCTCAAGTCCCTCGTACCTGCACAAAACGATAGCTACTTGCAACCAACGCGATTAGGGGTTGTCAATCCCTTCACTGTCACTTATGAGAGTGAGATCTGATAGATATAATATTTTTGGTATTTTTAGTATAGAGATGCAAAGTGAAAAGTAAAAGGAAAAGTAAAAGGCAAAGTAAAAAGCAAAGCAAGATTAAAGTGATGGAGATTGATATGATGAGAATAGACCCAGGGGCCATAGGTTTCACTAGTGGCTTCTCTCAAGAGCATAAGTATTCTACGGTGGGTGAACAAATTACTGTTGAGCAATTGACAGAATTGAGCATAGTTATGAGAATATCTAGGCATGATCATGTATATAGGCATCACGTCCTTGACAAGTAGACCGAAACGATTCTGCATCTACTACTATTACTCCACTCATCGACCGCTATGCAGCATGCATCTACAGTATTAAGTTAAAAATATAGTAACGCTTTATGCAAGATGACATGATGTCGAGAGATAAATTCATGCAATATGAAATAAACCCCATCTTGTTAGCCTCGATGGCAACGATGCAATACGTGCCTTGCTGCCCCTTCTGTCACTGGGAAAGGACACCGCAAGATCGAACCCAGAGCTAAGCACTTCTCCCATGGCAAGAAAAACCAATCTAGTAGGCCAAACCAAACTGATAATTCGAAGAGACTTGCAAAGATAACCAATCATACATAAAAGAATTCAGAGAAGATTCAAATATTATTCATAGATAGACTTGATCATAAACCCACAATTCATCGATCTCAACAAACACACCGCAAAAAGAAGATTACATCGAATAGATCTCCACGAGAGAGGGGGAGAACTTTGTATTGAGATCCAAAAAGAGAGAAGAAGCCATCTAGCTACTAACTATGGACCCAAAGGTCTGAGGTAAACTACTCACACTTCATCGGAGGGGCTATGATGATGTAGAAGCCCTCCGTGATGACGGCCCTCTCCAGCGGAGCTCCGGAACAGACCCCAAGATGGGATCTTGTGGATACAGAAAGTTGCGGCAGTGGAATTAGGTTTTTGGCTCCCTCTCTGTTCGTTTGGGGGTATGTAGGTATATATAGGAGGAAGAAGTACGTCGGTGGAGCTCCAAGGGGCCCACGAGGCAGGGGCGCGCCTTAAGGGGGGGGCGCCCCCCCACCCTCGTGACCGCCTCTCTGATGCCTTGGCGTAGGGTCCAAGTCTCCTGGATCATGTTCGGTGAGAAAATCACGTTCCCGAAGGTTTCATTCTGTTTGGACTCCATTTGATATTCCGTTTCTTCAAAACACTGAAGTAGGCAAAAAATAGCAATTCTACGCTGGGCCTCCGGTTAATAGGTTAGTCCCAAAAATAATATAAAAGTGGAAAATAAAGCCCAATATAGTCCAAAACAGTAGATAATATAGCATGGAGCAATCAAAAATTATAGATACCTTGGAGACGTATCAGTCCTCGTCTGAGCTCGTCTCCTCCTTCTCCCTAGGATAATAGTCTTCTTCTTCCTCCGAAGTCCAGTCATAATGCTCCACATCCCCATAAGACTTCGGGTTTGTGATAAAATCAGCAATATAGGTCTCACCCTTAGAGTCTTGGGATGACATATTTTCAGATATATCAGGAAAACAACAAGAAAATAAAATAGAAGATTTCTCCGCGATACGGTGGTCAATAGGTTCAGGGGAATATAAAGATTTTTTATCTTGGGAAACAAGCAAACGGAAGAAAAAATGGAGTCTGGAAGGTACCCGAGGTGGGCACAACCCACCTGGGCGCGCGCGCCCTGGTGTCTTGTGCCCACTAGGGTGAACTTCCCGGTAGTTTCTCATTTTCCTAAAAAAATTATATTCCAAAAAAAATAGAAAATATTTTTGCAGATTTTCCGAAGCCCGTTTACTTACCGTATCACACACTTCCTCTTTTTTCATGATTCTGGAGTGTTCCAGAAGGTCTCTTTTTGTGTTCTTCCGGTGTCATAGTTTGTATAATATCGCTTTCAACATTAATGGGTGTACCTGAGATATAATGTTTTATTCTTTGCCCATTAACAATATTTGGGTTAGTACCTTCAATATTATTTATTTTGATAGCTCCAGATCGATAAACCTCCACAATAACATAGGGTCCTTCCCATTTGGAGAGGAGTTTTCCTGGAAAGAATCTGAAACGACAGTTGTACAAAAGAACATATTCTCCAACTTTGAACTCATGCTTTTAAATAACTTGACATTTTCACAAGCTTGGGTTCTCCATTCATCTAATGAGCTAATATCAAATAAGCTCTTTTCATCGGCAAGTTTAAAATCATAGTTGAGTTCTTTGATTGCCCAATAAGCTTTATGTTCTAACTCAAGAGGCAAATGACAAGCTTTTCCATAAACCATTTTATAAGGAGACATACCCATAGGATTTGTATATGCTGTTCTATAAGCCCAAAGTGCATCATCTAATTCCTTAGACCAATTCTTCTGTGACCTATTCACAATCTTTTTCCAAATTAATTTTATTTCTCTATTGCTAAGTTTAACTTGACCACTAGACTGAGGATGATAGGGTGATGAAATTCTATGGTTAACATAATACTTGGCAAGCATTTTACGGAAAGCGCGATGAATAAAGTGTGAACCACCATCAGTCATTAAATATCTAGGGACTCCAAACCTTAGGAAAATAACTTCCTTAAGCATTTTAATAGAGGTGCTGTGATCAGCACTATTAGTTGGAATAGCTTCTACCCACTTAGTAACATAATCAACAGCAACCAAAATATGTGTATACCCATTAGAGGAAGGAAAAGGTCCCATGTAATCAAAACATGAAACATCAAATGGTTCAACAACATGTGAATAATTCATATGCATTCCTTGACGCTTACCGATATTACCTATTCTTTGACATTCATCACAAGATAAGACGGACTTACGAGCATCCTTGAAAAGAGTAGACCAATAAAACCCAAACTGCAATACCTTGTGAGCAGTTCTGTCTCCCGCATGATGCCCTCCGTAAGCTTTGAACTGACATTTCTGTAGGATTTGTTCTTGTTCATGCTCAGGTACACAACTTCTAATAATACCATCTACACCTTCTTTATAAATATGTGTGTCATCCCCAAAGTAATGTCTTAAATCACAGAGGAATTTTTTTCTATTATTGGTATGTAAAGCTAGGTGGTAAATATTTAGCAACAATGTAATTAGCATAGTCAGCATACCAAGGAGTGTTATGAGAAACATTTATTGTAGCTAACTGCTTATCAGGAAAACAATCATCAAAAGGTAGTGGGTCATCAACGACATTTTCTAGCCTAGACAAGTTATCAGCTAAGGGTTCTCTGATCCTTTTCTATCAGTGATATCCAAATCAATTTCTTGTAGCAAGAGAACCCATCAAATAAGCCTAGGCTTAGCATCTTTCTTTTCCATAAGATATTTAATAGGTGAATGGTCGGTGTGAACAATTGCTTTTGAATCAGCAATGTAAGATCTAAATTAATCACTGGTGCACGTCGGTCCTAAACAAATGGGTTTTAACCCCATTCCGCGACGACATTTGGAATCGTTGGCAAGTGAGTGTGGGCGATAGGGGGTCCTTCCCACACGACCCAGAAACCGTCGGGATAGGGCCCCTACAGTACTCCTACTCGTTTCTGCTCGCATTGCCATCGTAGTCGATATTCTGTGGTGCTCCGCGGCCCATCACAAACGGTTCACTATTATAGAACGTGTATGATGCGCGACCCATCAAAAACTGTTCACCGTTAAGAAGATTAGCTAATCGTCGTACGAGTGTCGGACAGGATTGTGAAACATCGGACCGTCATAACATCGTCGTACATGACAACTATCACACACGCTATCCTGTGGTGCAACGTTTACGATGCATACTTCATCAGAAATAGTTCATGGTTGCGAATCGTGTACGATAAGTGTCAGTGGCGCTGATCCCACGAACACCTATGGGGACCGGCGGACCGAGCCCCTTTCGATTCGGTGAGGGCGGAGGTCGAGCAAAGAGCGGATCGAGGCGGTACACACGAGCAGTTTTACCCAGCTTCGGGCCGCACGGATGCGTAAAACCCTACTGCTGCTTGTTTGTGTGTATTCAATCCTCGCTCAGGAGCGATGGACGCTATCAGACTGAGCGTGGGAGTGTCTCTGGTGTTTCGAATGAGCCGAACCCCTTCTACGTTGCGCTGGGGCCTCCTTTTATACTCTCAAGGGGTCACCGACAGGTGGCAACGCAGAGGAGGGTAAAAACATAAAAAGCGGGGTTGGTACAACTGCCTCTATAGTGCACCCTACCTAATTCTGACGGCAGGGGACGAGGGCATTAAATGCCCGTCTGAGTCGCCCAACAGTGCAGAAAAGTGACCGTTAGGGGCGCCACCGTTTGCCACGATGGTTATCTTGTCAGCGCCTGCTTGCCACCTCGCACCCCTAGCTGCACGGCCTCCTGCCACGTGTGCTTGGGAGAGTCCTAGAGCGACACGTTAGCAGGTGTGCTGGAGCGCGAGCACGAAGCGGGGGTTTCCCGCGGCAAGCTCCTTGCCGCGGTCATCGTCTTGTCGTGTCCGGGAGCTTGTCGCTCACCGGATCTTGTCGGGACGTGTGGTGCGTCGCGGCAAGTTTCTTGTGGTGCCTTGGTTGGCCTTCCCGGCAAGCTCCTCTTGCCGGGGTCTTGTCTCTTCCCGGCAAGATCCTCTCGCCGGGGCCTGGGTTGGTCTTCCCGGCAAGCTCCTCTTGCCGGGGCCTTGGTTAGCCTTCCCGGCAAGCTCCTCTTGCCGCGGCCTTGGTTGGCCTTCCTGGCAAGCTCCTCTTGCCGGGGCCTTGGTTGGCCTTCCCGGCAAACCTTGCCGCGGGGTGCTGCAACTGCCCGTGCACAAGTTCGGGATACTAAGGTACCCCTACTTTAGTACACCGACTGGAGCCCCCGGGCCTGGGCCATACACGGTGCCGAGCGCTGTTGGGCCAGGCCCAAAACAGTGCACGGGCACGCGCGGCCTAGGTCACGCCGCATATCTCTCCGCTTCCACCGCGCACGCCCAAAACGACACGTGTCAAATGCGGCGTCGCGGGTGACGTGGGCAGCGTGCGCGGGGCTAAGCCCCGCGGGCATGCGTCAAGCCATGATGAAGGGGACGGTTCACGCCCTCCTCCCTAAACGGAGGTAGGCATGGGGGCATGGTGCATTTACTAGGCGAGGCCGGTGCGTGGTTTTCGAGGCGCCCACTCCCCGCGATCACGGGGTGGGGCGAGGCCGCCTCATTCGTCGCCTCGGTTCTGCATCTCCGCCATGCGGCTCCCATGCACTTGGGGTCGCGGACGGCGGAAACGGGAAACGCGAGCAGAGGCAGCGGATCGGCCCCGACTCCCTGCTCTTCCCGTGCCTTGATTCGCTGAGCGGGGCGGCTGAGCCCCCACCTCGCTTCTTTATAAAGAGCGGGAGGGGAGCACAGAAGCCCGCACTCTCTCATCTCCTTCTTTCTTTAGCTTCTGCTCCCCTTTCTCCCATTTGCCATGGAGAAAGGGAACCCTGGCCCTTCATCGGTGGCGGCGAGGGTCGCCGCCAGACAACGCACCTCTCCCTCTCCCGCGCCCGTGGTGGCAGAGCCAGCCATAAGGGGAAGAGGGAGGGGACGAGGTCGTGGACGAGGTCGAGGCGCTCGGGGAAGAGGCGGACGGGGCGGCGCGCCAGCTTCGCCTCCGCCGGCGGCTCCTCCCCCACGGCGGTCCATATAGGGGCGACCCTTGCGAGTTCTTCGTCAAGCTGCGCCGGGCGCCTCGTCGTCGCCTCCGACTTCCAGCTCCGTTTGCGAGCGCGATGGAGTTGGACCCGCCCGAGACATTGAGACTGCACATGAGGGGCTGTGGGATCAGCGGCACGCGAGTCCGTGTTGTATTCCCAGCCCCTAATGTGATGTATCTTGATCGAGGGTGGAAGACGTTTGCCCGTATCCATAGCCTGATGGAGGGGTTTACCCTCCACTTTAAGTTGATGGAGGGCGATCTCCTCTCCGTCAAGGTCTTCGGGTGCTTCGGCACTCGGGCGAAGTGCTGCGTGGACAGCTCCTCCGATAGCGAAGGCTCCTCCTCGAGCGAGAGCGACGAGGAGGAGAGCGACAGCGATGATGAGGGTAGCGGGCGGCGGGGTGGCGGGTCCGACTAGGCGTCGAGCGCCGCTTCACGCGGCACCGGCGACCCCATCATCCGTGTCGCTAGCTCCTTGAACTCCCCGGGGTCGTCTCCTTGGGCAGCTGGCGTAGGGAGGCTGCGGAAGGGGAAGAGGGCTGGCGACAAGGCCGTCAGGTCGGAGTACGTGGGCGTGGTGCCCTCGACAGCGCGCTGACGTCCTGCCGCCCCGTCTTCGAGCCCCGCTTCCAGCGCCGCCATCGCTGTCCAGCCTTCGGACGGCCCCCGGGATGTTCTCTTGGTGTCTTCTGGCACCCGTAGCTCGCCTAGGCGCTCCTTTTGCCCTTTTTGCCTCCTTGACCTGCCTCCTGAAGAGAGGGATAGGAAAGGGATTACGGGCATCTTATCTTTTTAATTTGTAATCCTTCGGGCCTTAGCTGTATCTAAAACTTGTAATCCTCTCTTTCATGTTTTTCATCCTCTATGGACTGTACCCGAGTGGGATGTTTTTTTTAATGAAAAGGGGATGTTTACCGGGTTATTTGTCTCGCGGGTTGAACCCACGCCAAGGAGCAAATCCTTGGTATACCTCGGACAGACATTTCATCTCCCGGCAACGGGCCCTGCCGCCTTCCCATGTCGCTTGACCTTTCTCACGCCTTTGACGGAGGCGGGAACGAGGTGGGTGCGGCCTCCTCGTTCTATCCCTTTGCTGCCGTGACTACGACCAAACTTGGCCCCGGGAGCGAGCCCCAGGGCCTAGAGCTGAGGGAGCACGGTAGTTTCCGGGAAGAAACGCGGTTTCGCATTCCCCAATCCATAAGAGGATGCATGATGAGGGATGGAAGACTTATCTGATATTGCAGCCCCCGGCAACTCTGGCTTGCCGTGGACGAATCTCGGCACTGGCAGCCCCCAGCAACACTGGCTTGCCGGGGCCCAGGTGCCGGCGCGCCCTTCTTCTCCTTTTCGTCCTCGAGCAGTCTGCCCAGGATATGCGAGCCCTGCGAACGAAGGAAAAGCAAAGGGATGGACACTCGACCTCTAAGCTAGGGGTTAGCCGCTGTTAGGCACTATCAACCCTAACCAAGGACGAGACTCGACCTAGCATGCATGCTCTAACCCCGGGGTGTCAGCGCTTCATTTACTGGTGCTCAGGGTCTGCGTCTGGCTCTGTACAAAGGATTACATGCAACAGCGGCAAGACTTGTACAGAAAGGTGGTTGCCGGACAGGGTCCGACAACCGCGCCTTACTGGTAAAACTTACGAAGATGCTCGATGTTCCAGGAGTTGCTCACTGGTGCGCCATCTTCGGTCTCAAGGCGGACAGCGCCAGGCCTCGTGACTCGTCTCACCCGATAAGGGCCTTCCCACTTCGGCGTCAACTTGTTGGAATTCTTGGAGGATTGAACGCGCCGAAGAACAAGGTCGCCTTCCTCGAAGCTTCTGGCTTTAACTTTGCGGCTATGATAGCGGCGCAAAGCTTGCTGGTATCGAGCAGCTCGTACAGCAGCCTGAAGACGATCTTCCTCAAGGAGCAGCGCGTCATCTTTCCGCAGCCGCTCTTGCTCGAGCTCATCATAAGCGAGCACTCGAGGTGACCCGTATACGAGTTCCATGGGGGTAACTGCCTCTGCTCCATAGACTAGAGCGAAAGGTGTCTGGCCAGTGGCTCGATTTGGTGTCGTTCTGATCGACCAAAGAACCACCGGCAGCTCCTCGATCCAGTTCTTTCCGCACTTGTGCAGCCTGTCGAAAGTTCTGGTCTTGAGCCCGCGCAGCACTTCAGCATTTGCCCTCTCTGCTTGACCGTTGCTTCTCGGATGAGCAACAGAAGCGAAGCAGACCTTGGCGCCAAGGTCTTGGACGTACTGCATGAAGGTGCGGCTCGTGAATTGCGCACCGTTGTCGGTGATGATCCTGTTAGGGATCCCGAAACGGCAAACAATCGACCTGAAGAACTTGACTGCTGACTGTGCTGTCACCTTCCTCACTGGCTGCACTTCCGGCCACTTTGTGAACTTGTCAATTGCGACGTACAAGTACTCAAAGCCCCCGACAGCTCGGGGGAAGGGGCCGAGGATATCGAGCCCCCAGACCGAAAATGGCCAGGATAAAGGGATCGTCTGGAGAGCTTGAGCTGGCTGGTGTATCTGCTTGGAATGGAACTGGCACGCTTCACACTTGGTTACTTGTGCAGTTGCATCCTGGAGGGCTGTCGGCCAGAAGAAGCCTTGTCGGAATGCTTTGCCGGCAAGTGCTCTTGCGCCAATGTGGTGACCACATATGCCTCCATGTATCTCTGCCAACAGTTGTTGTCCATCTTCCCGGCGAATACACTTCAATTTCACTCCGTTGAGTCTTCTTCTGTACAGTGTCTTGTCGACAAACTGGTACATACTTGACTGCCGGGCTACTCTTTCCGCTTCTTCTTGCTCTTCGGGAAGTTCTCCTGTCTGCAGGAAACGGACAATCTGATGCGCTCATGTTGGAGCTTGTGGCTCGACAACAAGGACTAAAGGCAAATCTGCCGCTGCGGGAACATCCGCTTCTATGGCAAGAACCTGCGGCTCTGCCGGAGCTTGACGTTCCCCGACAAGCTTGCCGGAGCAAAACTCATCGGGAGCTTCTGCTTCGATGGAACAAACCCTGGGGCTTGCCGGAGCATCTTGCTCCTCAGCATTCTCGGTGTTGCTCTCAGCTGCTGCGGGAACGTCCGCTTCTACGGCGAGGAACTGCACCTCTGCCGGAGCTTGACGTTCCCCGACAAGCTTATCGGGAGCTTCTGCTTCGACGGAACAAACCCTGGGGCTTGCCGGAGCATCTTGCTCCTCAGCGCCTTCGGTGTCGATCCTAGGGACCTTCTTGGCGGCGGCTTCGGGAAGCTCTGCCGGCAGGCGGTCGCCAGGAATCAACTTCCTCTTCTTGCTCTGTCCAGTTGACGATGTTACGGACGGTTGAGCCAGCTTGAGCACAAAGACCCCTGGTTCCACAGGTAGCTTAAGTGCGGCGCACTTTGACAGGCCATCAGCAATGGCGTTCTGAGCTCTTGGAACATGCTCCATTTGTAGGCCGTCAAAGCGCTCTTCTAGCTTTCTCACTTCGTCAACGTAAGCTTCCATCAACGGACTCTGATAATTCTTGTTTACTTGGCGGACGACAAGCTGCGAGTCACCCCTGACAATGAGCTTCTTGATCCCAAGGTCTGCTGCGATTCTGAGACCGGCAAGCAATCCTTCATACTCTGCAGTATTGTTGGTTGCTTGCTCTTTGGGAAAGTGCATCTGGACTACGTACTTGAGGTGCTCTCCGGTGGGTGCGACAAGCAGCACGCCTGCACCGGCGCCTTGCAGCGAGAAGGCACCATCAAAGTACATCAGCCACTCCTTGCTTGTCTCTTTGACGGGGATGCTTGTCTCTGGAATTTCTTCGTCCGGGGTTGGCGTCCACTCTGCTATGAACTCTGCCAATGCTCTGCTTTGGATAGTTGAAGTGCTCTCAAACTTGAGGCCAAAGCTCGACAGTTCCAGCGCCCACTCGACAATCCTGCCTGTTGCTTCTGGATTTTGCAGTATCCTTTTCAGCGGAAAGCGAGTGACGACTGTGATCTCATGTGCTTGGAAGTAATGGCGCAGCTTTCTCGAGGCTATGAGGAGGCCAAAAAGCAACTTCTGCACTCCAGAGTACCTTGATCTGGCTCCCTGCAGAAGGGAACTGACAAAGTAAACTGGGCGCTGCACCATTTTCTTCTGCAGCTCTTTGTGTGTCTGCGCAGATCCATCTTTGTTGGGACAAGAGCTTGCCGGACCAGAGCTTGTCGGCGAAGCCCCCTGCTTGTCACTGGATGGAACTGCCGTGGTTGCTGGCTCATCATCCACCTCCCTCTCCGCCACTAACGCAGCACTAACCACTTGATTGGTTGCCGCCATACACAGCAGCAACTTCTCTTGTGGCTTAGGTGCGACAAGCGTTGGAGTGGAGGACATGTATCTCTTCAAGTCCCGCAGCGCAGCCTCCGCTTCCGGAGTCCATTTCATTGGACCTGCCTTTTTTCAAAATTTTGAAAAATGGCAGGGCGCGCTCAGCAGATCTGGAGATAAACCTGCTGAGAGCAGACACGCAACCGGCAAGCCTTCGTACATCCTTGACGCGCTTTGGTGCTTCAATCTGCTCGATGGCCTTGATCTTGTCGGGATTGGCTTCAATTCCCCGCTGAGACACGAAGAACCCGAGAAGCTTGCCGGAAGGGACTCCAAACACGCACTTCTCGGGGTTAAGCTTGAGGTTGATCTTGCGCAGATTTACAAATGTCTCATCTAAATCTTGAATCAGGGTCGCCCTGCTCTTGCTCTTGACCACTATGTCATCCATGTAGGCTTCCACATTTCTATGCATTTGTGGCTCAAAAGCGTGGTGGACTACCCTTGCAAACGTTGAACCAGCATTCTTCAAACCGAAAGGCATCCGTACGAAGCAGTACGTGCCATATGGGGTGATAAATGCGGTTTTCTCCTCATCCTCTTCTGCCATGAAGATCTGATGGTATCCTGAGTATGCATCAAGGAATGAAAGCAAGTCACATCCAGCTGTGGAGTCAACAATCTGGTCAATGCGCGGCAAGGGAAATGGATCTTTGGGACAAGCTTTATTGACATCAGTGAAGTCTATACAAAGCCTCCATTTCCCGTTCGCCTTGCGCACGACTACAGGATTGGCCAACCACGTGGGATGGAGCACTCCTCTGACAAGGCCTGCTGCTTCCAATTTCCTGATCTCTTCTGCAATGAACTCTTGGTGCTCCACTGCCTGCTTCCTGACTCTCTGCTTGACGGGCCGCGCATGAGGACAAACGGCAAGGTGGTGCTCGATTACTTTCCTGGGAACATCGGGGATATCAGACGGTTGCCATGCAAACACGTCGACATTCGCTCGCAGGAAAGCAACGAGCGCGCTTTCCTATTTAGGGCCGAGCGTGGCACTGATGGTGAAGGTACCACCAGTGCCGTCCTCCTTGGCGGACACCTTCTTGGTCTCAAGTGGAGCTGCCATTGCTTTCTTGCGCTTGCCGGTGGAGCTCGATGGTGCGTCCTCGACGGTAGCGCAGCACTTCGAAGAGGTGCGCTTGCCGGAGTAGACATCAGAGCTCTTGCCAGACTTGGTCTTCTTCTTCCCCCCGGGAGCTTCAGCGGCAAGTTTGTTGTGATCAGCTGCGGCTGCTGCTTCCCGGTAGATCTTGTCGGCACAGATAAGAGCATCCTTCTTGTCACCGGGGACAGAGATGACACTTATCGGACCTGGCATCTTGAGCATGTTGTATGCATAGTGAGAGGCTGCCATAAACTTGGCGAGCGCTGGGCGGCCAAGGATCCCATTGTAGGGTAATGGAAAATCGGCAACATCAAATGTGACCCTCTCAGTTCTGAAGTTCATCTCGCTGCCAAATGTGACCGGCAGCGTGATCTTCCCCTTCGGCTTGCTCCTTCCCGGGTTGATTCCTTGGAAGGTACCGGTCTCTTCGAGCTCGCTGTCAGGGATCTGGAGTTTCTGAAGGACCGCGGAGGAGATCAGATTCAAGCCGGCCCCGCCGTCAACTAGCATCTTCGTGACCTTGAGGTTGCGGATAGTTGGTGAAACCAACATCGGCAAGCACCCGACCGCAGTTACGCGATCAGGGTGATCCTCAATGTCGAAGATGATAGGCGTGCTGGACCATTTCAGAGGCTTGCGTGACTCTATGGATGGCTTTGCTGCATTCACTTCCCGCATCCACTGCTTGAGTTGGCGGTGCGAAGTATACAGTGAAGCACCACCATCAACGCACAGGACCTCTGTGGCTTTCTGAAATTCCTGCTCATCGGCCTCGTCATCATCCATGTCTTCGTCATCGTCGTCATCTTCATCCTTGTCGCGGCCGCGGGGAGGTTTGTCTCCTTGCCGCTGCTTGATCTTGCCGCGGCGTCCTCCCCGGCCGGGACGTTTCTTGCCGGATCCACCAGCTCCTTCCTGGGCCTTCTCCTTGTCGCGGCGCTCGTACTCAGCTTTTTGTTGCTCGACAAGCTGTTCGACTTTCTTGCAGTTCTGGAGATCATGACCCTTGGTGCGGTGAATCTTACAATACTGCTTGCCGGAGCTGTCCTGCTTGTCGGCGGCCGCCACAGGCTGGGCCTCCTTGTCGGAGCCACCAACTTTAGCTTCCTTGGCGCCGCCTCCGTTGCCAGACTGCTCGACAACTAGCACTTCTTTGACTTTCCTCTTTCTGTTGTTCCGCCGCCGGTTTCTCCTTGCCGGGGCAGCATCTTCGCTGTCAGATCCCCCTGCTCCTATATTTTCTCCGGGGAGTCTTCTTCCTTCCTCAGCACGTGCACACTTGTCAGCCAGTGCGTATAACTCACTGACGTCCCTGATCTTGCACATCGCCATTTCCTCCCGCATCCTGCGGTTCCGCACGTTCTGATGGAACGCGCTGATCACCACGGCAGGGTGGACGTCTGGGATGTTGTGCTGCACGCTACTGAATCTCTGAATGTACTTGCGCAGGGGTTCTCCTTCCTTCTGGGCGAGCAGGTGAAGATCGCTCTCTTGGCCATGTGGCTTGTGTCCGCCTGTAAAGGCGCCGACAAACAGATGGCACAGATCAGCCCAGGAGGATATGGAGTTGTCCGGCAAGTGCATGAGCCAGGATCTGACATTGGGCTTGAGCACCAGCGGGAAGTAGTTGGCAAGGATCTTGTCATCTCGTCCCCCAGCAGCCTGCACTGCAATGGTGTAGATGCTGAGGAACTCCGACGGATGCGTCTTGCCGTCATACTTTTCCGGTACGTCTGGCTTGAAGTTCTTTGTACTGGGCCACTGGACTTGCCGCAGCTCACGAGTGAACGTAGGGCAACCTACCGCATACGGCAGATCGCCTGGTTCCCCTGGCGCATGCATGTCAATAGAGGGCCCAGCGCGCTTGTCGGACTGACGTCGCGCTTCTCTTCGGCGCTCGATGCGAGTTCGAGCGTCCTCTTGTTGTCGATCATGAAGAACTTGGCGCTGATCACGACGAGCTCGCGGATCCGACGATGCGGTGGAGTCGCTGTCGAGGTAGACCCGGCGAGTCGGTGATCTTGGCCTTCGGGGCGGTGATTGCATGGAAGTCGCACCTCCCCCGGTCTTGTTGCCATCGGCTCGCGCCCGACTGTCCTGCCGCGGCAGCGAAGTGCTTGGTTGCCGCGCAGTGTCGCCGTTGGCGAAGCCGATGAGGGTCTGGATGGTGGCCCTCCATTCGTCGGTCTTGTCCGCCGTCGGAGGGTAATCTAGAAGAAGTTGAGCTCGCGCCAAAGCTTCTGCTGGAGTGGTGGGTGGCAGTGGCGGACGGCGCGAGGAGCGGGACGTGCTCGAACTTCTAACTATGTTAGAAGGAGCAGTATCCCATCCAGGCGACCGTGCCTCGCTCATGCCAGCACGCTGGCGTGCATGCTGGTCTTGAGCGCCTCGAGATTCACCAGCTTGGCCTTGGGCTATCATGCGTATGGCACTGCTAGTGCCATGACGCTGTTGATCTTGCGCCTCCTGAGAGTGGCGCGGAACACCTACGGTCGCCGAGGTTTGTGCAGCCTTGTTCTTGGACCTGGCGGCATTATGAGCTTCCTCGTCGACGTCCATTCTTCCGTCGGCGTCCATTTCACCATCCGTTTGCCCCAACGGTGGCGGAAACGACATGGACGGAGCGGCTGCCGCCGAAGTCTTCTTCTTCGGTGGCATGTTGATGAAGGGAATGAAGATCCAGCTCGTGTGAACACCGGATCTGGTTCACACAACCTCGACGCCCCCTACCTGGCGTGCCAAAGATGTCGGTGGCGCTGATCCCACGAACACCTATGGGGACCGGCGGACCGAGCCCCTTTCGATTCGGTGAGGGCGGAGGTCGAGCAAAGAGCGGATCGAGGCGGTACACACGAGCGGTTTTACCCAGCTTCGGGCCGCACGGATGCGTAAAACCCTACTGTTGCTTGTTTGTGTGTATTCAATCCTCGCTCAGGAGCGATGGATGCTATCAGACTGAGCGTGGGAGTGTCTCTGGTGTTTTGAATGAGCCGAACCCCTTCTACGTTGCGCTGGGGCCTCCTTTTATACTCTCAAGGGGTCACCGACAGGTGGCAACGCAGAGGAGGGTAAAAACGTAAAAAGCGGGGTTGGTACAACTGCCTCTACAGTGCACCCTACCTAATTCTAACGGCAGGGGACGAGGGCATTAAATGCCCGTCTGAGTCGCCCAACAGTGCAGAAAAGTGACCGTTAGGGGCGCCACCGTTTGCCACGATGGTTATCTTGTCAGCGCCTGCTTGCCACCTCGCACCCCTAGCTGCACGGCCTCCTGCCACGTGTGCTTGGGAGAGTCCTAGAGCGACACGTTAGCAGGTGTGCTGGAGCGCCGGCACGAAGTGGGGGTTTCCCGCGGCAAGCTCCTTGCCGCGGTCGTCGTCTTGTCGTGTTCGGGAGCTTGTCGCTCGCCGGATCTTGTCGGGACGTGTGGTGCGTCGCGGCAAGTTTCTTGTGGTGCCTTGGTTGGCCTTCCCGGCAAGCTCCTCTTGCCGGGGTCTTGTCTCTTCCCGGCAAGATCCTCTCGCCGGGGCCTGGGTTGGTCTTCCCGGCAAGCTCCTCTTGCCGGGGCCTTGGTTAGCCTTCCCGGCAAGCTCCTCTTGCCGGGGCCTTGGTTGGACTTCCCGGCAAGCTCCTCTTGCCGGGGCCTTGGTTGGCCTTCCCGGCAAACCTTGCCGCGGGGTGCTGCAACTGCCCGTGCACAAGTTCGGGATACTAAGGTACCCCTACTTTAGTACACCGACAATAAGGAAACTAACACAAACGTTTAGTTTGCCCGCACCATTTGTGTTATTGTCTGACATCGCACACGCTTTGCAAACGGCAACTATGTGCATGCTTGCACACTTTCCTCTCTGTGAACCATCTTGGATTATGGTGCATATTGCAAACGTTTGTGTTTTACCAACTATGTGTGCCGTAACAACCTGGAGAGCGTAATTTACCCTAATTTAATTGCCGCTTTTCCAAATTGTACCGGATTTGGATTCGAATTTGAATGTATGCTACAACTTTATTCAACCAATGCATTATTCTATTCATAGGTGCATATGTTCAAGAATTACATAAGAACCAAATAAATAATGATGAACCACAGTTGTATACTTCTACTATTAAAGACGATAAAGAAAGAGGCAAAATATATTCTGGTTGCGGAACAAGGTGAAGCGGAATGCCCATATTGTGCCCTCCTCCATGTAGACACTACTAAGGAAAACCTTATACATAGAATATTACCAGCATCGCTCTTCAAAATACGATGCTACTGCTATTTAGCAGCAGCACGTGCCAGAAAAACGTGCTGCTGAAAGAGAAATAGCAGTAGTGCATCATCTCTAAACCACGCTACTGCTCTAATTGCCATAACCTCGCCGTCCAGCTTGTTATATCAGTAGCGCCCTACACCGTACCGCGCTACTGCTATAGATGTTAGCAACAGCGCACGTCTATAAAACTCGCTACTACTAAGTTCAGCCCACATGTTTAGTCCCACCTCGCTCCGCGAACAGGTTGTTTACAACCTTAAATATGTTACTTCTTGAACTATCACGACCACTTGGTCTTCACTGAACTCTATGTGTAGACAATTCAAATTGTACACAAAAAGATCATTGATGGTCAACGTATTTTTGGATTGACAAACAATGTATTTTTGCGTGCTTACACCTAGCAGTAGCGCTTTTAATTGTAAAGCGCTACTGCTAGTCCAACATAGCAGTAGCACTCATCTTTGCCCATCGCTACTGCTATTCTCCTTAGCTGTAGCACTTTTTCGTACCCGCGCTACAACTAACCCTACCTTATCCCCACGCGGCCGACCCTCTCTCTCACTCACTCTCCCTCTCAGTCACTCCCGCTCGCGCCGATAACCGTTGTCGTTCGTCGCCGCCGCCGCTGTTGTCCGTCCACCACCGAGGTACTCCCTCCTTCTGTCCGTCCTCCTCCCACTGCGCCCTCCTCCCTCCTCCTCCGACCGCGCCCTCCTCCCTCCGCCTGCGGCCGTCCCCTCCTCCCTCCTCCGCCGGAAG
>NC_041388.1:193606154-193617485 GCF_002162155.2 Triticum dicoccoides
AATGTAGATTTTCGAACATAGACATCGTAGGCTGTAGGTTTTTCAATAGAATATTTTTGTTGACTATTTTAGGTGTTTCGATTAAAATAGAAGTAAGAAAATTTAGGTTAGAACTAGGGTAGTAGAATTTTTAGCAAGTGTTTAATAGAAATAGTTTATTTAGAAAGTGATTAATATAATTAGTTTATTTATATTAAGTGCTTAATAGAACTAGTTTATTTAGTAAGTGCTTAATAGAACTAGTTTATTTATAGTAAGTGCTTAATAGAATTAGTTTATTTAGTAAGTAGTTAATAAAACTAGTTTATTTAGTAAGTAGTTAATAAAACTAGTTTATTTAGTAAGTAGTTAATAAAACTAGTTTATTTAGTGTTAGGATTATATATAAGATATTTTCAAATGTTTTTTTTTCATATTTTGAACCATTGAAATGCAATGACCATCGATAAGTGGCCTATGTTTTGCCGGAGTGTTGATTAATTTCCGTTCCGGCAAATTTCAGGCGCTTGATATGTCCTTTTTTTAGCAAAGGTCATGCCGGATTTTTTGGGTTTTGGCGTCGAGTTATAATCTTTGAATTTTGAACACATGAGATGACTGATGAAGATGGGATCCTGGAGGGCGGGTACTGCTATGATGACCGGGGTGTGTGTGACAGGTTCCCTCACATGTAAAATGATTGGTTTTTCACCGTGAAGCTGGAAGAGACCTTCGATGTTTGTACGGTATGCAACGACAAGCATTTCACCGTAATTAATATCATCACTTGTGCTTCTTTTGTTCAACATGTAATTTATGGATTTTTTCAATTTGATTAGTACATCCCGTGCCATGCTAGACCATATGTATTGGAGAACCTTGGTTTTGGTTTATATGACTTTGAGAATGTAGAGACGAGGAGGGCTCACTTAAGAACTAAACATGGTTATGAGTTTCTGGTTAAGTTCTACAATGAGGTCGATCGCACCCATTTCGGTTGCTCTAATTGGGAAGCTCTCTGCCAGGCATATGGATTTGAGGAGGGAATGCGAATAAGATTTGATATTCGTCTCGAAGATTATGATGATGATGATAATAATATCGACATCTGGGTGGATGTGGATATGCCTCCAGTTTTGCCTAGATGTGAGTTTGTCAAACTAATTTGTTAAGTTTAGTAATTTATGTTGTTAAATTAAAAATATTTGGTGTTCGTCCGTACTAAACTTATTTATTTATAATTTTCAGCTTATTTCTTATCTTCAAGAAATAATCGGAAGGTAGTAGACATCACATACTACATCTATGACTCCAAGCTTAATTGTGAGGAGAAAGGTTACCTTGTCTCATTCATAGAAGATGTTGAGGCCTTCAAAACCAGTCACTCTATTAGCCCAAATTATACTAGATACATGCCACTAGTCTATAAATTGCTTGCTGATAACTTCATTGCCAAAAACTTGGTAAGATTTTGTTAATGATGGTAACTTCATTGCATACATTATTCTTAAGTAAACTACATTGCTAACTATATATGTTACTATTTCGTTTTTGAACAGAGGCTCCCGAAGCAGGTTGTGCCTAACATGCTATTTACCGAAGGTGATATGCATATGGTTAGCTTACGACCAACTCCTTCGGAGGCTTACCATACTTCATACTCGATTTCTTCAAATGATGCAAGGCTCAAAATCAAAGAATGGAGCAAAGTGATGAATGCGCACATGCAAATAATTGGAGACAAAATGAATGTGCGCAAGCCACAAGTTGGAGATAGGTTTATGTCCATTCTTCGTTATGGTGAAGGACCGATTTATCTGGTTTATGGTATTTTAGCTAGGAGAGAGGAATAGGTCCTAACTATTAACAACAATTAGTTAGTGTTGATTATATATGACTACAGTGTCTTAGACTTGATGGTGATGCTGAGTAGGAGTAGTGACTATGAGTACTATGATGATGATGATGATGATGAGGAGTTGTTATTATAAATAGTGACGACGTTGTTATATGATGTCCCATCATGGACGAAAATGATGATTATGAGGAGTTATATGACAATGATATATTATGATGATAAGTTGTTAATGATATTATGATGATGATGATAAGTTATTATTTCATTGGGTGAAAGAACCGCCGAGTAGTTTCAAATGGATGGATCCAAAGTGACCATTGGTTACTTTGGATCCATGCACTTGAAACTAATCCAAGGTTCTTTCACCTAGTGATTTAATAACTCATTATGATGTAAAAACAATCTCTAAATTGCTACTGTATGAAAAATTGTATACAGGTATATGAATATGACCTAAAATTCAAAAGAAATGGAATAGGGAGTAATAGTAGTAGCGGTTGTTTTCGAAAGCGCTACTAGTAATTAGTAGTAGCGATTGGCTTGGAAAGTGCTACTACTAAGTAGATATAGCAGTAGCGAGTACCAGTAGGTGCTACTGCTAACCATTAGCTGTAGCGCCTTATCATTAGCGTGCTTACCCGCGCTACTGATAGGCCAAAAACCAGCGCTACTACTAGGCTTTTCCCTAGTAGTGAGAAGGCACGCATGACTCTAGTCCAATCCCTTGTGATGGCCGACCGCCCATCCTTAACGGTCTTCATGAAAAAATCTATACAATTTGAGAGGTAATCTTGAGTAAACTGCTTTGGCAACCACTGCAAAGGAAAAAGATTCAGACATTGTCATCTAAGACAACTCATTATGGGCAGTAAAAAGAAGGCCACAGAGTTCTTACTTACCATCCTGTAGTTCACTGTTGTTTTGGATAAAGTGTAAACAAATAGTTTAATTGCCATCTTTGGACCCATTTTACTAACAATCTTTATCAGCTTCCTTACTTGATGCTGGTTTATCGATATCTCATTTCCCCATACGCAGAAAGGGTCGAAGCGCGGATCTTTACCAATGACATATGTACCTAAAAGCACCAAGTTAATATTAGAAGCTAAACAACAATTGCACAATGATGTAGCAAAACACTCTTTTATAATATGTCTATATACATCTGTATGTGGTAGTCCATTTGAAATCTCTAAAAGGACAAATATTTAGGAACAGAGGGAGTATATTATAACATCCAATATACTCACATATTAGATTAATTAACATCTTGTATTATGGGCTAGAAGGAGTTTAGTGCATTCTTACACATTATCGACTGATTAACTGTTGTTGTATCCAGGGGTTATAGTTAGTTTGAGCTAGTTCGGGCTCAAATAGCCCTAAAGTATATCTAAACATGAGGGCTAGTTTGAGCTAGTTGCATCTATAACCCACCCAAAAACACTATCCAACCCAAGAGGTGCTAATTGGAGCTACTTCTCCTAGTGCATTTTTTGTCAATCTAACCCTACCATCAAAACAACTCTTTGGATGGAATTAGTTCAAGGTTAGTAATGAGCTAGAAACTAACTCTAACCTCTAGCCAAGTTGAGTATCCAAACAGGGTTGTGTTGTTGTTGTTGCTACTGCTCTTCTACGTATATCTAGACATCATTAGAACATTAATGTAACACACTTCTTTGTTGCTATGTAGCCTAGGATTGCATATTTAGACATTAAGTAAAGTGCATGTTGCTATATAGCCTCAGATATATTACATATGGCCCTAGTTAACCTAACGATAAATGGGTTGCAGATATATTCAGTTAAAAGTCTGATTCACTGATTAGTCCCTTATCAGCCGCCCGCCTATATGGTACCAGCTACCGATATCCTGAATAGTGAGCAGATATAAGCCATGGGATGAAACTAACCTCGATGGAAAACAACAGTCATTCCCAAAATTGTCCTGCGTAGGTACATCGAGAAGCATGTTAAGAACAACAGTTCATACTTGCACCTATAGAACATCATGTTGTGAATAACTGGAATAAACAAGGCATACTACGAACAACCAAAGATAGAATTTGAAACTGGACATATGCTAACTACAAACAACCGAACAATCAAAAAACTTTAAAAGAGGCATATGCTAGCTATAACAGGCTTAACAACAAGCAAATATATGCATTCCTATCAGTATGTTTAAAACTGGATTGATGAAATGTATTGCACAGTAAATAAATGCCCATATAGAGCATCACATTGTGAACAACTGAAATAAACAAGGCATACTGCAAACAACCAGATATAGCAATTAAAACTGGACATATTCTCACTACACTACAAAAGGGACTCGACAAAACAAATCATGGGTTTCCCCCTGTGAAGAGGCACGACAAAACAAATCATGGGTTTTCTCACTTGTCACAGATGGGCTCATTCCCGTGGAAAGAGCACGGACCTTGGATTTGCTCCATGTTGTCACAGATGGGCTCCCTCCCCTTGGAAGAGCACAGCTGTAGGGTGCCCTCCCTGATGTCGCAGACAGGCGCTTTCCCCTTGGAAGAGCAAATGGGCTCTTTCCCCTTGGAAGAGCCGGAGAGGGTGCCCTCCTCGTGGTCGCTGTCGATGAGGTCTGACTTGGAAGCTATGTATCCCAACCCAGCATCGCAGAACGTGTCCTTCAGAAATGACAAAAGGGGCTTGATGGCGATATAGAATGGCAAATTGTTGACAGCAAGCGAGAGGAGATCAGCGGCGGTCCATGGATGAGATCGACGGTGGTTGAACCCGAGGGGTTGGGTGTGGGCCACTTAACCTATGACATAGAGCTACCTCTTGAGCATTGCATTGGTTTTCCCTTGAAGAGGAAAGGGTGATGCAGCAAAGTAGCGTAAGTATTTCCCTCAGTTTTTGAGAACCAAGGTATCAATCCAGTAGGAGATCATGCTTAAGTCCCACGCACCTACACAAACAAATAAGAACCTCGCAACCAACACGACAAAGGGGTTGTCAAGCCCTTCACGGTCACTTACGAGAGTGAGATCTAATAGATATGAAAATATAATATTTTTGGTATTTTTATGATAAAGAGAAATAAAGATGCACAGTAAAATAAATGGCAAAGGAAATAACTAAGTGTTGGAAGATTAATATGATAAAAGATAGACCCGGGGGCCATAGGTTTTACTAGTGGCTTCTCTCAAGAGCATAAGTATTACGGTGGGTAAACAAATTATTGTCGAGCAATTGATAGAATTGAGCATAGTTATGAGAATATCTAGGTATAATCATATATATAGGCACCACGTCCGCGACAAGTAGACCGAAACGATTCTGCATCTACTACTATTACTCCACAAATCGACCGCTATCCAGCATGCATCTAGAGTATTAAGTTCATAAGAACAGAGTAATGCTTTAAGGAAGATGACATGATGTAGAGGCATAAACTCATGCAATATGATATAAACCCCATCTTTTTATCCTCGATGGCAACAATACAATACGTGTCGTTTCCCTTTCTGTCACTGGGATCGACCACCACAAGATTGACCCAAACCTAAGCTATTCTCCCATTGCAAGAAAGATCAATCTAGTAGGCCAAACCAAACTGATAATTTGAAGAGACTTACTAAGATAAACCAATCATACATAAAATAATTCAAAGGAGAATCAAATATTGTTCATAGATAAACTAGATCATAAACCCACAATTGATCGGATCTCGACAAACACACCGGAAAAGAAGATTACATCGAATAGATCTCCAAGCAGATCGAGGAGAACTTTGTATTGAGATCCAAAGAGAGATAAGAAGCCATCTAGCTAATAACTATGGACCTGTAGGTCTGAAGTAAACTACTCACACATCATCGGAGAGGCCATGGAGTTGATGTAGAGGCCCTCCGTGATCAATGCCCCCTCCGGTGGAGCTCCGGAAAAGGCCCCAAGATGGGATCTCTCGGGTACAGAAGGTTGCGGTGGTGGAATTAGGTTTTCTTGGTGCTCCTGGATGTTTGGGGGGTACGTGGATATATATAGGAGGAAGAAGTATGTCGGTGGAGCAACGGGGGGCCCACGAGGGTGGAGGGTGCGCCCCCCTGCCTTGTGGCTTCCTCCGTTGTTTCTTGATGCCCACTCCAAGTCTCCTGGATCACGTTTGTTGAGAAAATCACATTCCCGAAGGTTTCATTCCGTTTGGACTCCGTTTGATATTCCTTTTCTTCGAAACACTAAAATAGGCAAAAAACAGCAATTTGGGCTGGGCCCCCGGTTAGTAGGTTAGTCCCAAGAATGATATAAAAGTGTAAAATAAAGCCCATTAACATCCAAAATATATAATATAATAGCATGTAGCAATCAAAAATTATAGATACATTGGAGACGTATCAAGCATCCCCAAGCTTAATTCCTGCTCGTCCTCGAGTAGGTAAATGATAAGAGAAGAATTTTTGATGTGGAATGCTTTCTAACATATTTCTCAATGTAATTTTTCTTTATTGTGGCATGAATGTTCAGATCCTAAAGATTCAAGATAAAAGTTTAATTTTGACATAAAAATAATAATACTTCTAGCATACTAACTAAGCAATTATTTGTTCTCAAAATAACATGGCCAAAGAAAGTTATCCCTAGAAAATCATATAGTCTGGCTACGCTCTATCTTCACCACACAAAATATTTAAATCATGCACAACCCCGATGACAAGCCAAGCAATTGTTTCATACTTTTGATGTTCTCAAACGTTTTCAATCTTCACGCAATATATGAGTGTGAGCCATGGATGTAGCACTATGGTGGAATAGAATGGTGGTTGTGGAGAAGACAAAAAGGAGAAGATAGTCTCACATCAATTAGGCGTACCAACGGGCTATGGAGATGCCCATTAATAGATACCAATGTGAGTGAGTAGGGATTGCCATGCAACAGATGCACTAGAGCTATAAGTATATGAAAGCTCAACAAAACAAACTAAGTGGGTGTGCATCCAACTTGCTTCCTCACGAAGACCTAGGGCATTTTGAGGAAGCCCATCATTGGAATATACAAGCCAAGTTCTATAATGAAAAATTCCCACTAGTATATGAAAGTGATATCATAGGAGACTCTCTATCATGAAGAACATGGTGCTACTTTGAAGGACAAGTGTGGAAAAAGGATAGTAGCATTGTCCCTTCTCTATTTTTCTCTCATTTTTTATTTTTTATTTGGGCCTTCTTTTTTTTGGCCTCTTTTTTTCGTCCGGAGTCTCATCCCGACTTTTGGGGGAATCATAGTTTCCATCATCCTTTCCTCACTTGGGACCCTGCTCTAATAATGATGATCATCAAATTTATTTACTTACAACTCAAGAATTACAACTCAATACTTAGAACAAAATATGACTCTATGTGAATGCCTCCGGCGGTGTACCGGGATGTGCAATGATGCATGAGTGACATGTATGGAGAATTATGAACGGTGGCTTTGCCACAAATACGATGTCAACTACATGATCATGCAAGCAATATGACAATGATGAAGCGTGTCATAATAACGAAATGGTGGAAGCTTGCATGGCAATATATCTCGGAATGGCTATGGAAATGCCATAATAGGTAGGTATGGTTGCTGTTTTGAGGAAGGTATATGGTGGGTTTATGGTACCGGCGAAAGTTGCGCGGTACTAGAGAGGCTAGCAATGGTGGAAGGGTGAGAGTGCGTATAATCCATGGACTCAACATTAGTCATAAATACCTCACATACTTATTGCAAAAATCTACAAGTTATCAAAGCAAATTATTACGTGCATGCTCCTAGGGGGGTAGATTGGTAGAAAAGACCATCGCTCGTCCCTGACCGCCACTCATAAGGAAGACAATCAATAAATAAATCATGCTCCGACTTCATCACATAATGGTTCACCATACGTGCATGCTACAGGAATCAAAAACCTTAACACAAGTATTTCTCAAATTCACAACTGCTCAACTAGCATGACTCTAATATCACCATCTCCATATCTCAAAACAATTATCAAGTATCGAACTTCTCATAGTATTCAATGCACTTGTATGGAAGTTTTTATATTATAGCAAATTTCCATGTTGTTCTAAAGGACTCTCAAAATAGTATAAGTGAAGCATGAGAGAACAATAGTTTCTATAAAACAAAACCACCACCGTGCTCTAAAAGATATAAGTGAAGCACTAGAGCAAAAACTATATAGCTCAAAAGATATAAGTGAAGCTCATAGAGTATTCTAATAAATTTCAAATCATGTGAGTCTCTCTCAAAAGGTATTTAAAGCAAGGATGATTGTGCTAAACTAAAAAGCAAAGACTCAAATCATTCCAGACGCTCCAAGTAAAACACATACCATGTGGTGAATAAAAATATAGCTCCAAGTAAAGTTACCGATAGACGAAGACGAAAGAGGGGATGCCTTCCGGGGCATCCCCAAGCTTAGGCATTTTGGTGTCCTTGAATTTTACCTTGGGGTGTCATGGGCATCCCCAAGCTTAGGCTCTTGCCACTCTTTGTTCCACAATCCATGAAATCTTTACCCAAAACTTGAAAACTTCACAACACAAAACTCAAAATAGAAAATCTCGTGAGCTCCGTTAGCGAAAGAAAACAAAATACCACTTCAAGGTATTGTAATGAACTCATTATTTATTTTTATTTGTGTTAAACCTACTGTACTCCAACTTATATATGTTTTATAAAATCTTTTACTAGCCAGAGATTCATCAAAATAAGCAAACAACACACGAAAAACAGAATCTGTCAAAAACAGAACAGTCTTTAGTAATCTGTAGCTAATGAAACTTATGGAACCCCAAAAATTCTAAAATAAATTTTTGGACGTGACGAATTTATCTATTAATCATCTTCAAAAATAATTAACTAAATACCACCTTCCAAATAAAAATGGCAGCAATTCTCGTGAGCGCTAAAGTTTCTGTTTTGACAGCAAGATCAAAAAGACTTTCCCCAAGTCTTCCAAACGGTTCTACTTGGCACAAACACTAATTAAACACAAAAAACACAACCAAAACAGAGGCTAGGTAAATTATTTATTACTAAACAGGAGCAAAAAATCAAGGAATAAAAATAAAATTGGGTTGCCTCCCAACAAGCGCTATCGTTTAACGCCCCTAGCTAGGCATAAAAGCGAAGATAGATCTAGGTATTGCCATCTTTGGTAGGTAATTCTTCAATGAGACACCTGTAACTCTTAGGAGTTTCTTTATTTTTATTAATTATCAAACTCCTAGGAACAAAATCAAGAAAATCATTTGTAGAAAACGGTTCCTTAATGATAGCAAAAAGACTGGGATGAACACTTATTGATTTTAAATCCGCAGTTTCCTTACTAGAGGATTCACCCTTATTTTTAGGAACATAAACAAGCTTGGAAATTTTAGTGGGTGATTTGGAGTATTTTTAACGGAAGAACAAGCGGACCCCAAGTTGGTGATAATTCCCTCAAGTTTATCGATTCTAGTAGAATCTTGATCTATTCTATCATTAACTGTGGGTTCTTTTTCCTTAAAAAATTTCAGAGTAACTCCCACCTTAGATCCATATTGGGTAATTTGGTTGTGGATATTTTTATCCAAATTCTCAATCAACTCTACGGTAGCAACTTTATTCTCAATAATTTCAAGCCTTTGCATCACATGTTCCAAAGTTAACATAGTTCCATTAACCAAAAGAGGTGGTGAGCCAAACAAATCTATCATACCGTTATAAGAATCAAAAGTATGGCTACCCAAGAAATTCCCTTCGGTTATGGTATCAAGAATATATCTATACCAAGGAGTAGTGCCTACATAAAAATTGCGGAGAAGAACGGAAGTAGATTGCTTCCTGATAGATCTATTTTGAGCATTGTAAATTCTATAACAAGCATCTTTTAGATTTTCTCCCTCCCTTTGTTTAAAATTAAGAACTTCATTCTCACGAGACAACGGAGAAGATAGAGGACTAGCCATAATGACAAGGCAAGCAACCCAACACACAAGTAAACAAGAAACAGGCAAAAGAGGCAAAGTACGGAAAGATAAGGGGAACGGAGAGAGAGGGCGAATAAAACGGTAAGGGTGAAGTGGGGGAGAGGAAAATGAGAGGCAAATGGCAAATAATGTAATGTGAGGGATAAGAGTTTGTGATGGGTACTTGGCATGTCTTGACTTGGAAACAGCGCCAGAAATGACTCGTTGTTGGGAGTCAAATCTTGACTTGACTTGGCGCGAATCTCCCCGGCAATGGCACCAGAAATCCTTCTTGCTACCTCTTGAGCACTACGTTGGTTTCCCCTTGAAGAGGAAGGGTGATGCAGCAAAGTAACGTAAGTATTTCCCTCAGTTTTTGAAAACCAAGGTATCAATCTAGTAGGAGATCACGCTCAAGTCCCACGCACCTACACAAACAAATAAGAACCTCACAACCAACGCGATAAAGGGGTTGTCAAGCCCTTCACGGTCACTTACGAGAGTGAGATCTGATAGATATGATAATATAATATTTTTGGTATTTCTATGATAAAGAGAAATAAAGATGCAAAGTAAAATAAACGGCAAAGGAAATAACTGAGTGTGGAATATTAATATGATGAAATATAGACCCGGGGGCCATAGGTTTCACTAGTGGCTTCTCTCAAGAGCATAAGTATTACGGTGGGTAAATGAATTATTGTCATGCAATTGATAGAATTGAGCATAGTTATGAGATTATCTAGGTATGATCATGTATATAAGCATCACATCCGCGACAAGTAGACCGAAACGATTATGCATCTACTACTATTACTCCACATGACGACCGCTATCCAGCATGCATCTAGAGTATTAATTTCATAAGAACAGAGTAATGCTTTAAGGAAGATGACATGATGTAGAGGGATAAACTCATGCAATATGATATAAACCCCATCTTTTTATCATTGATGGCAACAATACAATACATGTCGTTTCCCTTTCTGTCACTGGGATCGAACACCGCAAGATTGAAGCCAAAGCTAAGCACTTCTCCCATTGCAAGAAAGATCAATCTAGTAGGCCAAACCAAACTGATAATTCGAAGAGACTTGCAAAGATAAACCAATCATACATAAAAGAATTCAGAGGAGAATCAGATATTGTTCATAGATAAACTGGATCATAAACCCACAATTCATCGGATCTACAAACACACCACAAAAGAAGATTACATCGAATAGATCTCCAAGAAGATCAAGGAGAACTTTGTATTGAGATCCAAAGAGAGATAAGAAGCCATCTAGCTAATAACTATGGACCCATAGGTCTGAACTAAACTACTCACACATCACCGGAGAGGCCATGGAGTTGATGTAGAGGCCCTCCATGATCAGTGCCCCCTCCAATGGAGCTCCGGAAAAGGCCCCAAGATGGGATCTCTCGGGTACAGAAGGTTGTGGCGGTGGAATTAGGTTTTCGTGGTGCTCCTGGATGTTTGTCGGGTACGTGGATATATATAGGAGGAAGAAGTACATCGGTGG
>NC_041388.1:193617869-193619451 GCF_002162155.2 Triticum dicoccoides
GAGGGTGGAGGGTGCGCCCAGGGGGTAGGCTCGCCCCCCCTGCCTCGTGGCTTCCTCCGTTGTTTCTTGACGCCCACTCCAAGTCTCCTAGATCATGTTTGTTGAGAAAATCACGTTCCCAAAGGTTTCATTCTGTTTGGACTCTGTTTGACATTCCTTTTCTTCGAAACCCTAAAATAGGAAAAAACCAGTAATTTGGGTTGAGCCTGCGGTTAGTAGGTTAGTCCCAAAATGATATAAAAGTGTAAAATAAAGCCCATTGACATCCAAAATAGATAATATAATAGCATGGCGCAATCAAAAATTATAGATACGTTGGAGACGTATCACATAGCCCGCCTCAGGCCATCGCTGTCGATATCCTCGATGTCGTAGCCGGCGGACGAGACATGCCCGCATGCTCTAGTCCGCTGCTTGAGTGCCTGCCGCCAGTAATGGTCGTCAGCTTCCTCGGCGACATTGGCCGAAGAGACCGCTATACACCTCTTTTGGGCCAGTCGCTCCTTGAGCTCCACGGTAAGCATAGCCGGGCTTAGGATGCGAAGCTCTGGAGTGGGGATGGGGATCTGTGGGAAAGGGGGCGTTTGGCAGGATCATCTAAGAAACTTAGGGCGGCCTGGGTATGGAGATCAGTGGGTAAGCTGCACGGGCAAACCGGCAGATGTTGACAATGGAGGCCTTGTGGCGGTGGCGGCGGCGGTAGCGGCGGCGGGGACCTTGCTATGGTTTCGAGCGAGGGAGGAGGTGTGTGTGTGTGTGTGTGCATGCCCGAGGAGGTTTTGGTGTGTGTGTGTGTGTGTGGAGGGGGGTGTTTGAGGAAATGACACGGGTACTAAAAAAATTTACTACACATGAGTCAAACGCGGGATTGACATGCCGGGCTATTGAAAATTTTGATGATAGTGCATCGCACACGTTCCGGAGATAACAACTATGTGTTATGAAACAGAAAAACCCTCGAGGCGGGCAGATATTTTCTAGGGATGCATGTGGGATTGGGAACAAGAAACATCGCACACGGTCCGGAGATAACAACGTGTGTTATGAAACAGAAAAACCCTTGAGGCGGGTAGATATTTTTGAGAGCGGGAGCCTCGTAGAGCCCAATGTACTATGCGGATGTGTGCGTGACAGGTGCACCGGCATGGCACACGGTTAGTTTGACTGAATTGTGTTTGATGCGTCATCTGACTTATCTAATGTTCATAAATTTAGCAAAAAATGACAGGGAGAGGGTTATAACACGAACACACTTGCATGTGGACCAAATTTATGTATCAAAAGGGTGGTTTGATTTTAAAATACCAAATGCACTGTATCGATGTGGCACCTCTCTTGCAAAGCGCACTGTATTGTTTGCCCCCACTGCCCCTCATGTCAGCATGAAGGGAATTCTAAGCTTTGAATGCATGCCCCCACCCCCCACCCCAACCGAGTTTCACCCTAGCAAAGTGCGAAGTAGCTAGCCGCCCCCTCCTCCCTCGTGTCGGCACGAAGGGAATCCTAAGCTATGAATGCATCCCCCCCAACCGAGGCTCATTCACCTAACAAAGTGCGAAGTAGCTAGCAGCCCCCTCCCTTG
>NC_041388.1:193620086-193643663 GCF_002162155.2 Triticum dicoccoides
AGTAGCCCCCACCCCCCTCGTGTTGCCACGAAGGGAATCCTATGCTATGAATGCATGCCCCCAAAACGAGGTTCACCTAGCAAAGTGCGAAGTAGCAACGCCCCCACCCCCCCACACACACTTTCAGTCGGCGGGCCAGAGAGGCATATATCTCACCAAGATGGATCGTAAAACGGACCAAGAATAATCCACCTTGGTCGTACAACCTCTCTCTTGTTGTTGGTCAAAGTGATGGCCGTCCATGCGACCCTAGAGATGGGCTAGCTTGCCAATAATCACGCAAGTAGCTAGTCCCCGTAGACAATCACTTCACGCGTGTGGCCCAAACATATGTATGGAGAGGAGTGTTTTGAGTAACAATGGTACAACTTTGATGTGGCACCGTGATTTCGAACAAGAAATCCCCAGACTGAGTGAGGGTTAGGTTGATGATGCATATGTATGTTACACCACACTTAAAGCAAACAACGGGGATTCATGCATGCACTCAAACTTAATTAGGTCTAAATCTCACCATGACCTATACTACGATAACACGAACCAAATGAAGAATCCGCCATGGTAACCTATCTTGTTGTTGGCCAGGTGATCATGGATGCCAACACGGGCCCACGAACATATAGGCTTGTCACCGATAACCACACGAGGGAGTGTACCGTTCGAAGGCAACCACTACATGCATATGTATGGAGGTGATGCGTGCATGCATGTTTGAATACACAACATTGATGTGGCATGTGTGTCAAAAATCGTACACTAGCTCCCCACACAGAGCGAGATCGGTTCATGATGTGTCGTTGTACTAGCCTCTTTGACTCGATGGGAGGGAATCATGCATACACATGCATGTGTGTGTGCTCAAGCTGTATCATGCATGTCATCCTAGAGTAAAAATAATAATCCCCTCCTAAGTCAAATTAACCTCTCCTGTTGTCAAGCAAAAAGTAGTGAATGGCCAAGCGGGCCCACAAATGGAAAGAATCGATATCGCTGATAACCGCTTAAGTGGGTGCGAGAGGACAACCACCACCGCTTTGCATGTGGGCCAAACATATATATGTTGAATCCCCAAAATGCACAAATTTGATGTGCCACATGCCTCAAAAACCGTAAACCATGCACCCACACAGAGCGAGGTTCATATCAAGTGTACTACATATGATGGTCCCCTTCCCCCCTCTTCACAGCGTACTATATGCTCCTGCTGTAATATATGCAACCCAAAAGAATCCTCATCGATGGTGAAATTAATTAACCTCTCCCGATGTAGGTCAAAGTGATGCATGCATGCATCGACGATGGCCTCGTGGGCCCACAGATGGGAGTGTCACATGTGAGTGTCCTAGCTAGGATATGCATGTGGCCCAAAAAGGTGTTGTGTGATGTTTGAATAACCAATTTCACAATTTTGATGTGGCACGTGCCTCGGAGACCAAAAAGTCCCAACACTGAGTGAGGTGTACTTGTTCACGAACGCGTATCTATAGTATATATGCTAGACCCCTCCCACCTCTTCGACGCGTACTATATACCACCATAACACAAACAAAAAATATTCTACCTTGCTGGTCAAATTAACCTCATTGCCGGCTGTTCGTCCAAGTGATGGACGACGATCTCGCGGGCCCACAGAAAGCATCACACGCGAGTATCGAGTGTCGTGTAGGACAACCATCGATTGCATGTGGCCAAAACATTTATGTATGATAGGGTTGTGTAATGTTTTAAATAACGAGTTCACGACTTTAATGTGGCACTGGCCTGCCTAACAAAACGGCCAACCCACATGGTGGCTCACAACTCGTAGTGTACTGCGAGCCACCCGCCACCCCCAGACGCACACACCCACACACACACCGCGAATCTACCGCAACTACGATGCATGTTAAATTAATTATCCCGCGGTGAACATACATGTTACCAAACGAGGGACGTTTTAATTTCGAAAAAATCACAGAGATCATTAAGACGTTTTAGTACATTGATTGATTGATTTTCTACGGGTATAATGTGCAAAAATCAAATTTGAGCTACATGAACACGTGACAGTGCACCTAAATGGATTGCAAAAACACATGTGTCTCACTCGGTGCATGTTTAGTCCCCGTGCAACGAATTTCAAACATTGAGAATCTTGATTTTTAAATTCTAGTACATCCAAAACTTATTTGAAGTTCATGGAAGTTATCGTGTTGTCATATATGGACACGAATACAAAGTGGCATTGTACTTTTTTGTCAAATTTGAGACCAGTTTTGATGTAATCTTTATCTAATTACAGACGTGAGATTATTAATAATTGGGAACCAATATCCCAAACGGATTATTTATTCGAACCGTGAGCATTAGACCGACAATGGATACGTGCCATGCTTCGGTTAAGCAATAAAGCGGCAGCATTAATCATCCAAATAGAAAAACAATATGCGTGCCACCACGCTACCAGTGTGGCGTGCGAGCAGGCGTGAGTTGACGGGACGCGTCTACCATGCAGCCAGACAAGGAGGCGTGCATGTAGGTGTGTGAATTGACGGAGGCATGCTCGCTGCACAGTGTCATCGGGAGGCATGCGAGTAGGTGTGCGAAACTTTGGTAGGCGTGCCAGTAGTCTGGTGCGCAGGCTCACCGGGAGGTGAGCCATCGGTTTGACCGCCGCCCGCCTCTCTCCCACAACTCCCACTACTCCATATTAATGGTGCACCCGAGCGACCACACCCCCCATTCTCGCTACGCACACACAATCCTCTGTCTTTGCTTGCATCCTCGATGCTGCTCTCAGTCCTCAAAGCCGTCAGTGTATGAGGATGCCACCGAAGCGCCTCGTCGGAGGGAGTGGCGACGCCGGGGCTGCTAAAGCACTAGAGCACGGCGTGGAGATGGAGACAGAGGTTGCAGTCACCACCGGCGAGTTATCGCTACACCCTGACATCGTCGACATTGTCGAGCTTCCATAGCCGGAGTTGGAGTTCCACACCGACTCCGATGACCACTCCGGCGACGACTCCGACGACCACTCCGACGACGATGGATAGCTGGTTAGTCATCTATACCCATTTATGTGTCAAATAGATCACAGGGTTTCTCTGGTTACTCCTGCATCCCCCTTTTTGGAATAGAAATCCTATGGTTATGTTCTCCCAATCCATGAAATCTAAGTAAGTTTCGTTACATCCGTGTAGTGTATTGATTGTTTGAATGGTACAAGTGATAAGTGATTAGTTGTTTCATCTGTGCAAATGATTTCGGCTAGTAATCCGACTAGGGTTAGTGTTCGTGTAATAATTCCTAGCCAGGGCTTGACAATTGATTTTCAATGACCTACATATGTTTATGCCATTATTCTCTTCAAGATTGGTCTGTACATAGATGACTGCGCTTAAAAATCAAACCATAATCTCTGGATATGTATAAATAAATAGCCAAAAATTTCTAATCCTAGTTCATGGCATGTAATCATTGATTTGATGCCAAATTCATTTTACTATTTGTATAGGTGATGTCTGACGATGTGGACAACGAGGATGAAGATGTCCAGAGGAGGTACAATAGGCAAATCCCGAGGGAGCTTTATGCGAGAATGCATAACAGGCGTATTAGGACCTGGAATGGCGGCTATGGATGCCCATTTTGCAACCAGAAGCTTCATGACGCGTATCTAAGTGTTCTGGGGCATACAAGAGGACGGGCCGTTGGCCCCTTCAAGCAGAAGTATTCTCGTAGGGTGGCGCACGGCGCGTACGGCGAGTACCTAGACAATCTTCAGGATCGTGTCGGCCTGTGAGATGAGATGTGGGATGGATGGAACTATATATGTACGCTTGAGTATGCTTAATATTGTTGAACTATGTACTACTTATGGTTGAACTATGTTTATCTACGTGTACACTTATTATCTATGTCTGAGTATGTTAAATATTTCGCCAAATTTTGGTAAAAAATACAACGGGGGGCCAATAAAGCAGGACGGAGGTAGTACGTCAATCACACACGGTTCCCAAAATTGGAACCGTGTGCAATGACTTTCATTTTGCCTGCTGCGTCAATCAAACACGGTTTTCTCTAGGAAACTGTCGCCCCCCAAAATTCTTTGTGGGACGGAAAACCCTCACCAGCCCACATCACAAAAACCCTTATGCCGCCCACCACCCCCTTGGCCCTTCCGGTACGTTCCCCATTCATAGTTGCACAAGCTCCTCTGCTTCTATGCCATGGCACCACCTATAGCGGCGGTAAACACTTAGCTCGCCTCCTGCCGCCGCCAGGCTGCCGGAAAAGCCCACCGCATTTCGCCACTTCCGCTTGCCGCCACCTATCGCCATCGACTTTCTCGACGCTGCTCACGGTCGACCCAGCTCTGCTCGGCTGGGGAATCTGCCGTACTGAGGGTTCTTTCTCATGGACGACAAGGTAACTAGTTTAACGAGATATTACCTCATCTCTTATCCCAGTTCATCTGCCTCCTTTAATCACCCGGCGGAAATCGTCGTGAATTCATTTTTATTCGAGCTGATTTGAGGGTTTTCTTTCATTCATAGAATGTACAGTGTGCCGACACTTCAGGACTTTGCGACAGCTGCCAGAGATTTCATCTCTCCGTACCAGATAACTTGAGCACGCGTGCGGTATGTTCAATCTCACCCTAAATCGGTTCGCATGGCCTACTTTCCTGAACATATTCTAAATATTGCTACATTTGGATAAAAGGTGCCACATGCACCATATACGTCAAAGGGGATTTCCCCTCTGTTCTTTCTATATTAGGCAAATTAATGATGTACAGTTCTTTCAATTTGGGCCCATATTTGCATGTTACTATATTTTCTTTAACAGTACTACCATTTTCTGTAGAACATCCCTCGCTATGCAACATATTATGTAGTGCACAATTTTTCGCTTTACATACATTAAGGCTCCACGGATGTCATACTGCACACAAACCATGGATTTACAATCGTTGCTACTGTAAGACTTGATGAATGTGGTGACTCCTATTTTGGCACTGGCTTTTGGAATGAAATTGCAAAGTTTTATGTACTGAAAGCTGGCACTAAAATTGCACTGCACATAAAAGGGCTGGTCATGAGATATATGCTAACTTCCCCGACAAAATCATCTGTCCAGACTTCGTTCGAAGTAAGTTTTCTTTTCAACTATCTGCATATGTGAGTTACCCCGCAATGTCAAATGAATTGTGTAGTATTTAAGCAACCAATTGTTATTCCCTTTTCTTACTGTATTCCTACCTAATAACTTCTAGTCACCAATACACTTTTGTATTACCCTGTTTTAACTAAATATTCCTTGTACTACCATTTCTATCAGAAAGCACCGCTGACAAGGAGACTCCGGAGGTGGAGAACGGGGCTGCCAACAAGTGGAGGTGGGGCGAGCTAGAACCGCAATAGACTCCAGCAGTCCTAGACTTAATATGTAGCCTCCCCAATGATATGTTGAGATTCATCATCTCCCTCCTCCCAATCAAATATGGGGCGCATACAACTCTCCTTTCCCGGCGGTGGCGCCCCCAATGGAACTCTAGCCCTCTCCACCTCGTCGACACCCACGAGCTCTGCCATGCCTATCGCAAAAGCTTGGATGCGTTCTCCAAGCTCCTCGGGAGTCACCTTGGCCCAACCAAAGGCCTTAGAATGGGCAAGTTCCGTTCCAACGGCAAGGACCGAGCCAAGCTTGACGATTGGTTCTGATCCCCCGCCCTAGATCAACTCGAGGAGCTCACTTTTGATATTGGGCATATGCGGTCGCTGCCAACGTCCGCACTCCACCTCGCGCCCACACTGCGTGTCGCCAAGTTCAGGAACTGCCATTTCCTGCCCCTTAATGACGCGCTCGGTCTTATTCTACCACGACTGAAGCACCTCGAGCTCGTCACCGTCTGCCTCTCAAAGGGTGACATGGAGCGCCTGCTCCGTTGCTGTACTGCACTCGAGTACCTTCATCTTGAGGCAATCAATGGGTTGATTACCCTCCACATCACCTCCATGAATCTTCGGACTATTTATGTGTGTTGCTGGTGTGGCAGGAAGACATCACAAGATGTGTACCACGGTATGGTCATCCAGGACACACCTGCACTTGAGAGATTACTTGTAGTTGGTCAAGAAGGTCCAACAAGAATCAATGTCATTTCTGCGCCAAAATTGATAGTGGTGGGCTACTCATCTGGCAAATGCTCCAAACTTGTTATTGGATCCACACCCGTTCAGGTACAATAGCCGCCTTCTAACTCTCCTTCTACAAATTAACATTATTTCTAATTTTGAAGATGTTTGTTTGTCTGTCATTCAGAAAACGATTCCGACAAGCTTGACCCCGAATCTGCGCATAGGGAAGGTCCTGGCACTAGAATCTATCGGGCCCGGCCTGGAGCAAGTTGTCACTTTCCTGAGATGATTTCCGTGCCTGGAGAAGCTCTATATCGAGGTGATGTTCCTTTCTTGTTAAATGTTAACCATAAGGGAGTTCAATTTGTGAGACCTTTTCCAAGTTTACAATGGCAATGTACTATGATTTCTGAAGGTTCTTTTGTACGATTTCAATACATACATGCCCCCCCATATTGGTTGCTTGATCCATATGGTTACAATCAATAAGCATTTCTCCTTTGCATTCATCTGTACTAGTTTTCTTAGGGAACTTTTCATCCACTCCAACCTATTTTGATGAAGGCTACATTTTTCTAGAATGTAATCATATGCCCATGTAAATCATGTCAGATCGAAGATGGCATGTTAGTGCATTTTACAAATCTTGCATACCAAAAAGCTAGGCATGTAGTAATGTTCAAAACTGCGTCTAGGCACTAACCCATTTTCTTCTTTTGCAGATAAGATTAGGCCTAGTGGTGGATAATGTGATACAATATAACAATCACGTTGAATGCCTAGATCTTCCTCTCTCAGAAATTACTTTGAACTCCTACCGATGGACCTTACCAGAGATTATATTCGTCGGGTTCTTTGTTCTTAGAGCAAGGGTGCTGAAGGAAATGATGTTTTCCCTACATTTATTTTGCAAAAATGAATGGTTTTTTAAACAGTGCCGGCGCCTGCGGTAGAATGGAGTAGGCTCCCAAAATGTTGAATTTCATTTTGGAACTTCAGATGAGAGAGTAATCGGAAGTCATCGTGTCAACCCCATACATGACTTCTCAGTGGCTGACCCCTTTGCAAAAATTGTGAGGTTCCGAAGCGAGACATAGAAGCGGTGATATTAGTTTGAACCTCTCTGATATCCATGTTCAGTGAATCAGTGCCAGCGTTTGCAGCTGATAAGCTGAATTTCATTTCTAATATCAGTTTGAACCTTGTAATATTCAAATTTGAGCCATATAACTCAGGAATTTGAACCCTGTAACATTTTGAGCTTTTGTGGTACAATCATTGAAATGGCATTGTCTAAGACTCGTATATTGCTAGCACTATTTTGACCTTAATATGCAATGGTCTTAGATTTTATTAACCATTCTCGAATCAGTTTACCTTGTCGATCTCACATCGCACGATCTGTATAGCTAACTCGATTGCGATCTTTGACATTATTGCACACAGTTGGTTTCTTCCACCGTGTGCACTGTAGAGCGCATAATTAATTATCGCACTCGAGTGTCCATCTTCACCCTTCTGTGTAACTTTGACCTCATCACCCAAGGGTAAACTTATGACCGAAGTCATTCCACACACTTCATTTTTACAAAGCTTTTTGCCAATAAACGCCCATGATTTCTCCTTCTTCTAGCCGATGCATGGCCAAACTAGCCGGGCGGGAAGCTTGCGCGCTAAAAAAAACACGGTAGCGCGGGAATAGGCTCACCAACGACACATTTGGCGCCACTTTGAGCCCACACATGCGGTGCGGCGTTATCAAGCGTGCACTGGAATCCTCCGCTATGAACGTCGTGACAAGATGTGACGATTACAGGCCAGACATCCCCCTTTTATTACAGCGGCCATTTAACCCACCCTTGTGTCTCTTCAACCTTTTTATCGCGCCCCACCATTGCAAGAAGCACACCCACCACGAGAAATTCTTAGAGGGTATCCTGCGCGGCTCCAATGGCGCTCCGAGCGGCTGCTGACGACGAGCAGCAGTTCACCATGCGTGCCGTGGTGGACACCCACAGAAGGTTCATGGACCTCTCGGTGGTGTACACCAATGACCCGGTCTAGGTGGAGCACTCCATCCACATCATGGAGCTGTTGCTTGCCACAGAGAAGTACAAGGTGGTCGGGTTCGACCTCGAGTATGCCCGCGCTCGTGCCGGGTCTTGTCCCAAGGTCGTCGTCGCCCAGATGTGCGTGTGCCACCACATCCTCGTCTACCACTACTACCTGCCCACAAGGCCTTGCGAGCGTTTCGCCAGGTTTGTCAACAGCCCCCACTACATGTTCGCTACGATGGACATCACCAACGATGTAAAGCCGCTCGAGAATTCGGGCATTACCTGCCAGAATCTTGTCGACATCCAGGGCGAATACAAATCTGGGGCAGCAAGGAGCATGAGAAGGACTCACTAGTTCACCTCGCCGAGGCCATCAGCGACCCCTACTATAGAGACATGAAGGATTCATGCAACAAGGACAAGGGTGCCTGGCACTCGGCCTGGATGGAGAAACTCGACAAAGCTCACGTCGTGTACGCGGCCAAGGACGCGTACATGAGCTACGACATGTACAGGCGGATGGTTGACATGAGGAAGTGTCCTCTTCCCCAAAATAGCCAGGGATCCAGCCAGAAGCAGAGCAATGGCAAGCGTCGTCGCAATAATAAGTAGATGATTAGATCCTCGTTTCCCCTACTTTAGTATGCATGTAATTGCTTTCTTTGGAGTGTGGAAATGTTATATGTGTAGTCACTTGTGTAATTGTATGCTTAATTTGGTTATGCAATGCTGTCATTTTAAGTATATATGTCGATGCTCTGTAGACAGAGCGTAGATGTTGTGCGGATAAAGAAAATGACATCGCACACGAACTAAACAATGGAACCCGTCGGTGATGTTTTCATCAACTACTCACAATTGTATACCAACAATCGTTTGCTCACAACACACATGGCTTGTTAGCAATAATCATCTGTGTTGTTATCGGTCTTCGCACACATTTTCGATTACAGACCTGTTTGCCTCATATCACACACATCTTGTTCATTTGAACCGTTTCTGTTCTCATGTCTCAACACAAACGGTTCATCCGAGTGAACTGTATGCTGTATATCGCACACACCTTCATCTGGCTGCACGTTTCTTTTGTGTTGCCTAATCACAAACAGTTCATCCAAGTGAACCGTCTGTTGTGTATCACACACGCCTTCATCTGGCTGCCCATTTCTTTTGTTCCTCCTCATCACAAATAGTTAATTGAACTGAACCGTATGCCCTTCATTGCACACGCAACTAAAATCTGAACTGTGTTTGATGCATCCTCCATCGCAAACATTTTGCACCTTTTTTGATGGTTTTTTTACACCACTGTTTGCGATTATGGCATCGCACATAGTTTCATCGAAGGTTCTCTGATCATAGTGTCGCATTAGCAGCATCCTGTAGTAGTGTATCAGAAGCAAACACCACTGCTAGAAATTCTTTTTCATAAGTAGCATTATTTCTTTCTGCACTATCTAGAGTTTTCCTAGCATAATGAATAACATTTAGTTTATTATCAACTCTTTGTCCTAGAACAACACCAATAGCATAATCACTAGCATCACACATAATTTCAAAAGGCAAGTTCCAATCAGGTGGTTGAACAACAGGTGCAGAAACTAAGGCTTTCTTGAGTGTTTCAAAGGCTTCTAAACAATCATCATCAAAAACAAAAGGAACATCCTTCTTCAAAAGATTTGTTAGGGGCCTAGAAATTTTAGCAAAGTCTTTGAAAAATCTCCAATAGAAACCAGCATGACCTAGGAAACTACGAATACCATTGATATCTTTAGGACCTGGCATTTACTCAATTGCATCAACCCTAGCTTTGCCGACCTCAATATCGCTTTTAGAAATTTTATGGCCCAAAACAATACCTTCATTAACCATAAAGTGGCACTTCTCCCAATTCAAGACAAGATTTGTTTGCTCACATCTCTGCAAAACTCGATCAAGATTGCTTAAACAATCATCAACAGACTTCCCATAAATAGAAAAGTCATCCTTGAAAACCTCAACAACCTTTTCACAGAAGTCAGAGAATATAGGAGTCATACATCTTTAAAAGGTACCAGGTGCATTGCATGAACCAAAAGGCATACGTCTATAAGCATAAGTTCCAAAGGGACAAGTAAAATTGGTCTTTTCTTGATCAGGTTGAGTAACAAGTATTTTTGAAAAACCAGAATATCCATCAAGGAAGCAAAAATGTGTGTACTTAGATAACATTTCTAGCATTTGGTCAGTAAAAGGCAGAGAGTAATGATCTTTTCTAGATGCTTTGTTTAATTTTCTAAAATCAATTACCATTCTATAGCCTGTAACAATTCTTTGTGGAATAAGTTCATTCTTATCATTAGGAACAACAGTAATACCTCATTTCTTAGGGACACAATGAATAGGACTTACCCATCTACTATCAGCTATAGGATAGATTATACCTGCTTGCAAAAGTTTTATTATTTCCGTTCTTACCACTTCTTTCATCTTCGGATTCAACCGACGTTGGTGATCGATAACGGGTTTAGCATCAGGTTCCATATTAATCTTGTGCTGACATAGAGTGGGACTAATGCCCTTTAAATCATCAAGAGTATATCCAATAGCAGCTCGGTGCTTCCTTAGAAGTTTCAATAATCTTTCTTCTTCATGTTCTGAAAGGTTAGCCCTAATAATAACAGGATATATCTTCTTCTCATCAAGATAAGCATATTTCAAAGTGTCTGGCAATTAGTTTAATTCAAACACAGGATCACCTTTAGGTGGAGGAGGACCTCCTAGATTTTCAATAGGAAAATTGTGTTTAAGCAAATGACGTTGTTCAAAGAAAATCTTATCTATTTCATTTCTTTCATGCATATGTAAATCATTTTCAAGGTCTAGCAGATATTGTTCTAGAGGATCAGTAGGAGGCACAACAATAGAAGCAAGACCAATTATTTCATCCTTACTAGGAAATTCCTTTTTATGAGGTTTTCTACTAAACTTGGAAAAATTGAACTCATGAGACTCATCACCAAAGCTAACACCGACAGTTTGTTTCTCACAATCTATTTTAGCATTAACGGTGTTCAAGAAAGGTCTACCAAGGATAATGGGACAAAAATCATCTTGTGGAGCACCAAGAACAAGAAAATCAGTAGGATATTTTATTTTCCCACACAAGACTTCAAGATCTCTAACAATCCCAATTGGTGATATAGTATCTCTATTAGCAAGTTTAATAGTAACATCTATGTCTTCTATGTCTGCAGGTGCTATGTCATTCATAATTTCTTGATATAAGGTAAAGGGAATAACGCTCACGCTAGCACCTATGTCGCATGACCAATGATAATAGTGATCTCATATTTTAACTGAGACAACGGGCATGCCAACAATAGGTCTATGTTTATCCTTTTTATCGGGTTTGGCAATTCTAGCAGCTTCTTCATAAAAGAAAATAACATGCCCATCTATATTTTCTTCTAGGAGATCCTTAACCATAGCAACACTAGGTTCTACTTTGATTTGTTCATCGGGTTTAGGTGTTCTAATATAACTTTTGTTGACCATAGTTGGAACTTTAGCATGTTCCTTGATCCTAACAGGGAAAGGTGGTTTATCAACATAAGCAGTAGGAACAACTGGATCAACATTATAAATAGTAGTTTCCTCTTTAGCTAGTACCGGTTCTTCAGTTTCTTGTTTAATAGGTGGGTGATATTTAAACCACTTCTCCTTAGCGACATCAACGTGAGTAGCAAATGATTCACAAAAGGAGGCTACTATCTCAGAGTCAAGTCCATATTTAGTGCTAAACTTTTGAAAATCATCGGTATTCAAAGATTTAACACAATCAAACTTAAGCTCAATACCTGACACTTTACCTTCATCGAGTTCCCAATCTTCAGAGTTGTGTTTAATTCTTTCCAAAATATCCCATCGGAATTAAATAGTTTTCTTCATAAAAGAACCAGCAGAAGAAGTATCAAGCATGGATCGATCATTATGAGAAAGCCAAGCATAATTTTTTTGGATAATAATTTATCTTGAGAGCTCATGATTGGGGCTAGATTGATACTTTCTCCTTCATGAGGCCAAAAATTATATCTGTAATTCCAATCACGATGAACTAGATGCATATGATAATTTTTTTGGTGAAACTCCAAATTAAATCGATTCCAATTCCAAGATCCAATATCATCGCATAGCCTATACCATGCCAATGCTTTTCCCTTCAAAGATAAAGGGAAAACCTTCTTCTTAACTTCATCTCCGGGTAAACCTGCAAGCTTAAATAATTCACAAATTTCTTCCACATATATCAAGTGCATATCAGGATGTTCGGTTCCATCTCTTGCATAAGGATTAGCTAGCAGTTGTTCTATCATACCCGAAGGAATATCATATTCAATATTTTCAGTAGGTATAGTAGGTTGAGGGGTAATTAATTGTGGTTCCGGGCTAGGTTAAGATACCCCGAATAAACCATAGTAACAAGTGACAATAAATTTTAGCACGTAGTAATAATTTTTCCTTACCAATTTCCACTTACCAAGAGCGCTTCACTCCCCGGCAACGGCGCCACAAAAGAGCATTGATGACCCACAAGTATAGGGAATCCATTGTGGCCTTTTTGATAAGTAAGAGTGTCGAACCGAACGATTAGCAGAAGGAAATGACAAGTGGTTTTTAGCAAGGTAATTACTACAAGTGCTGAAATTGTAAGTAACAAAGTGGTTTGATGGCAAGATAATTTGTAACGAGCAAGTAACGGTAATAGTACCAAAAGTACAGCTAGGTAGCCCAATCCTTTTGAGGAGAAGGACATGCAAAAACGGTCTCTTATAATAAGCAAATCATTCTTGAGGGTACACGAGAATTTCGTCTAGCCACTTTCATTATGTTTATTCGATTCATGTTCGCTACTTTGATAATTTGATATGTGGGTGGACCGGTGCTTAGATGTTGTTATTACTTGAACAAACCTCCTACTTATAATTAAACCCCTCGCAAGAATACGAAACTACGAGAAAAGTATTAAGAATAAATTCTAACCATAGCATTAAACTTTTGGATCCAACCGATCCCTTACGGAATACCACATAAACTAGGGTTTAAGCTTCTGTCACTCTCGCAACCCATCATCTAATAACTATTCCACAATTAATTCCCTTAGGCCCAAATATGGCGAAGTGTCATGTAGTCGACGTTCACGTGACACCACTAAGGGGATCACTACATACATACTATCAAAATATCAAACACATATCAAGTTCAGATGATTACTTGCAACATGATTTCTCCTGTGACCTCAAGAACAAAAGTAACTACTAACAAGTGATTAACATGCTCAAGATCAAAGGGGTGTTAAATAGCATATTGGATCTGAACATATAATCTTCCACCAAATAAACCATATACTAATCAACTACAAGATGTAATCAACACTACTAGTCACCCACAAGCACCAATCTATAGTTCCGGTACAACGATTGAACACAAGAGATGAACTAGGGTTTGAGAGGAGATGGTGATGTTGAAGATGTTGATGGATATTGCCCTCCCCAAGATGGGAGAGTGGTTGGTGATGATGATGACGATGATTTCCCCCTATGGGAGGGAAGTTCCCTTGGCAGGATCGCTCCGTCGAAGGGCAAAAGTGCTCCTGCCCAAGTTCTGCCTCAAGACAGTGGCGCTCCATCCCGAAAGTCCTCTCCTTGTTTTTTCTATGTCAAAGTAACTTATATACTAGAAGATGGGCACTGGAGGTGGGCTGGGCTGAGCACAACCCACCAGGGCGCGCCTGGGATAAACTGTTGGGGAACGCAGTACTTCAAAAAAAATTGTACGATCACGGATGATCTATCTACTGATGCATAGAAATAAGAGGGAAGAGTGTGTCTATGTACCCTTGTAGACCGAAAGCGGAAGCGTTAAGTAACGCAGTTGATGTAGTCGAACATCTTCGCGATCCAACCGATCAAGTACCGAACACACGGCACCTCTGCGATCTGCACACGTTCAGCTCGGTGATGTCCCTCGAACTCTAGATCCGGCTGAGGCCGAGGGAGAGTTTCGTGAGCATGACGGCATGTTGACGGTGATGATGAAGCTACCGATGCCGGGCTTCGCCTAAGCACTACGACAATATGACCGAGGTGGAAATCTTTGGAGGGGGGCACCACACACGGCTAAGAGATTAACTTGTGTGTCTATGGGGTGCCCCCCTCTCCCGTATATAAAGGAGTGGAGGAGGGGAGGGCCGGCCTCCTATGGCATGCCCTAAGGGGGATTCCTACTCCTAGTAGGAGTAGGTTTCCCCCCTTCCCTAGTTGGAGTAGGAGAAGAAGGAAGAGGGAGAGGGAGAGAAGGAAAGGGGGGCCGGCCCCCCTCCCAATTCGGATTGGGCTTGGGGGCGCACGCCTCCCACTTGGACACCAACTCCTCTCTCCCACCATGGGCCATTAAGGCCCATTAACTCCCCAGGGGGTTCCAATAACCCCTCGGTACTCCTGAAAATGCCCGAACTTATACGAAATCTTTCCGATGTCCAAACATAGCCTTCCAATATATCAATCTTTATGTCTCGCCCATTTCGACACTCCTCGTCATGTTCGTGATCACATATGGGAATCCGATTTATCTTTGGTACATCAAATCACATAACTCATAATACATATCATCATCGAACGTTAAGCGTGCGGACCGTACGGGTTCGAGAACTATGTACACATGACCGAGACTCATCTCCGGTCAATAACCAATAGTGGAACCTGGATGCTCATATTGGTTCCTACATATTCTACGTAGATCTTTATCGGTCAAACCACATAACAACATACATTTGTTTCCTTTGTCATCTGTATGTTACTTGCCCGAGATTCGATTATCGGTATCATCATACATAGTTCAATCTCGTTACCGGCAAGTCTCTTTATTCGTTCCGTAATGCAACATCCCACAACTAACTCATTAGTCACATTGCTTGCAAGGCTTATAGTGATGTGCATTATCGACAGGGCCCACAGATACCTCTCCGACAATCGGAGTGACAAATCCTAATCTCGAAATATGCCAACTCAACAAAGACCATCGGAGACACTTGTAGAGCATCTTTATAATCACCCAGTTATGTTGTGACGTTTGATAGCACACTAAGTGTTCCTCCGGTATACGGGAGTTGCATAATCTCATAGTCATAGGAACATGTATAAGTTATGGAGAAAGCAATAGCAAAAACTAAACGATCAAAGTGCTAAGCTAACGGATGGGTCAAGTCAATCACATCATTCTCTAATGATGTGATCCCGTTCATCAAATGACGACTCATGTTTGTGTCTAGGAAACTCAACCATCTTTGATTAATGATCTTGTCAAGTAGAGGCATACTAGTGACACTCTATTTGTCTATGTATTCACACATGTAATAAGTTTCCAGTTAATACAATTCTAGCATGAATAATGAACATTTATCATGATATAAGGAAATATAAATAACAACTTTATTATTGCCTCTAGGGCATATTTCCTTCAGTCTCCCACTTGCACTAGGGTCAATAATCTAGATTACATTGTAATGATTCTAACACCCATGGAGTCTTGGTGCTGATCATGTTTTGCTCGTGAGAGAGGCTTAGTCAACGGGTCTGCAACATTCAGATCCGTATGTATCTTGCAAATCTGTATGTCTCCTTCCTTGACTTTATCGCGGATGGAATTGAAGCGTCTCTTGATGTGCTTTGTTCTCTTGTGAAATCTGAATTCCTTTGCCAAGGCAATTGCACCAGTATTATCACAAAAAATTTTCATTGGACCCGATGCACTAGGTATGACATCTAGATCGAGTATGAACTCCTTCATCCAGACTCCTTCATTTGCTGCTTCCGAAGCAGCTATGTATTCTGCTTCACACATAGATCCCGCCACGATGCTTTGCTTAGAACTGCACCAACTGACAGCTCCACCATTCAATAAAAATACGTATCCGGTTTGTGACTTAGAGTCACCCGGATTAGTGTCAAAGCTCGCATCGATGTAATCGTTTACGACCAGCTCTCTGTCACCTCCATAAACGAGAAACATATCCTTAGTCCTTTTCAGGTATTTCAGGATACTCTTGACCGCCGTCCAGTGATCCACTCCTGGATTACTTTGGTACCTCCCTGCTAAACTAATAGCAAGGCACACATCAGGTCTAGTACACAGCATTGCATACATGATAGAACCTATGGCTGAAGCATAGGGAATGACTTTCATTTTCTCTCTATCTTCTGAAGTGGTCGGGCATTGAGTCTGACTCAACTTCACACCTTGTAACCCAAGCAACAACCCTTTCTTTGCTTGATCCATTTTGAACTTTTTCAAAACATTATCAAGGTATGTGCTTTGTGAAAGTCCAATTAAGCATCTTGATCTATCTCCATAGATCTTGATGCCCAATATATAAGAAGCTTCATCGAGGTGTTTCATTGAAAAATACTTAGTATAGTATCCTTTTATGCTATTTAGAAATTCAGTATCATTTCCAATCAACAATATGTCATCCACATATAATATCAGAAATGCTACAGAGCTCCCATTCAATTTCTTGTAAATACAAGCTTCTCCAAACGTCTGTATAAAACCATATGCTTTGATCACACTATCAAAGCGTATATTCGAACTCCTAGATGCTTGCACCAGTCCATAAATGGATTGCTGGAGCTTACACACTCTGTTATCACCTTTCAGATCGACAAAACCTTCGGGTTGCATCATATACAACTCTTCTTTAAGATATCCATTAAGGAATGCAGTTTTGACATCCATTTGCCAAATTTCATAATCATAAAACACGGCAATTGCTAACATGATTCGGACGGACTTAAGCATCGCTACGGGTGAGAAAGTCTCATCGTAGTCAACTCCTTGAACTTGTCGAAAACCTTTTGCAACAAGTCAAGCTTTGTAGAAAGTAACATTACCGTCAGCTTTAGTCTTCTAGAAGAAGACCCATTTATTTTCAATAGCTTGACGATCATTGGGCAAGTCAACCAAAGTCCAGACTTTGTTCTCATACATGGATCCCATCTCAGGTTTCATAGTCTCAAGCCATTTTACAGAATCTGTGATCATGATCGCATCCTCATAGTTCATAGTTTGTCATGGTCAAGTAACATGACCTCCAGAATAGGATTACCGTACCACTCTGGTGCGGATCTTACTTTGATTGACCTATGAGGTTCGGTAGTAACTTGATCAGAAGTTTCATGATCATCATCATTAGCTTCCTCACTAATTGGTGTAGGAATCACTGGAACTGATTTATGTGATGAACTACTTTCCAATAAGGGAGCAGGTACAGTTACCTCATCAAGTTCTACTTTCCTCCCACTCACTTCTTTAGAGAGAAACTCCTCTAGAAAGGATCCATTCTTAGAAACGAATATCTTGCCTTCGGATCTGTGATAGAAGGTGTACCCAATAGTCTCCTTTGGGTATCCTATGAAGACACATTTCTCCCATTTGGGTTCGAGCTTATAAGGTTGAAGCTTTTTCACATAAGCATCGCAACCCCAAACTTTAAGAAACGACAACTTGGGTTTCTTGCCAAACAATAGTGCATATGGTGTCGTCTCAACAGATTTCACTGGTGCCCTATTTATCATGAATGTTGCCGTCTCTAAAGCATAACCCCAAAATGATACCGGTAAATCAGTAAGAGACATCATAGATCGCACCATATCTAATAAAGTGTGGTTACGACGTTCGGACACACCATTACGATGTGGTGTTCTAGGTGGCGTGAGTTGCGAAACTATTCCGCATTGTTTCAATTGAAGACCAAACTCATAACTGAAATATTCACCTTCACGATCAGATCGTAGAAATTTACTTTTCTTGTTACGATGATTTTCCACTTCACTCTGAAATTGTTTGAAATTTTCAAATGTTTCAGACTTATGTTTCATCAAGTAGATATACCCACATATGCTCAAATCATCTGTGAAGGTCAGAAAATAACGATACCCGCCACGAGCATCAACACTCATCGGACCGCATACATCAGTATGTATTATTTGCAATAAGTCTGTTGCTCGTTCCATTGTTCTAGAGAACAGAGTCTTAGTCATGTTGCCCATGAGGCATGGTTCGCAAGCATCAAGTGATTCATAATCAAGTGATTCCAAAAGGCCATCAACATGGAGTTTCTTCATGCGCTTTACACCAATATGACCTAAACACCAGTGCCACAAATAATTTGCACTATCATTATTAAACTTACATATTTTGGCTTCAATACTATGAATATGTGTATCACTACTATCAATATTTAGTAAAAATAGACCACTCATCAAGGGTGCATGACCATAAAAGATATTACTCATATAAATAGAACAACCATTATTCTATGATTTAAATGAATAACTGTCTCGCATCAAATAACATTCAGATATAATTTTCATGCTTAAAGCTGGCACCAAATAACAATCATTCATGTCTAAGACTAATCCCGAAGGTAGATGTAGAGGTAGCATGCCGACAGCGATCATATCGACTTTGGAACCATTTCCCACACGCATCGTCACCTCGTCCTTAGCCAATCTTCGCTTAATCCATAGCCCCTGTTTCGAGTTGCAAATATTAGCAACGGAACCAGTATCACATACCCAGGCGCTACTGTGAGCATTAGTAAGTTACACATCGATATCATGTATATCAAATATACCTTTCACTTTACCATCCTTCTTATCCACCAAATACTTGGGGCAGTTCCGCTTCCAGTGACCAGTCCCTTTGCAGTAGAAGCACTCAGTCTCGGGCTTAGGTCCAGACTTGGGCTTCTTCACTTGAGCAGCAACTTGCTTGCCGTTCTTCTTGAAGTTCCCCTTCTTCCCTTTGCCCTTCTTCTTGAAACTAGTGGTCTTGTTGAACATCAACACTTGATGCTCCTTCTTGATTTCTACCTCTGTAGCCTTTAGCATCGCGAAGAGCTTGGGAATTGTCTTATCCATCCCTTGCATATTATAGTTCATCATGAAGCTTTGTAGCTTGGTGGCAGTGATTGAAGAACTCTATCAATGACACTATCAACCGGAAGATTAACTCCCAGCTGAGTCAAGTGATTGTGGTACCCAGACATTCTGAGTATGTGTTCACTGATAGAACTATTCTCCTCCATTTTTCAACTGTAGAACTTATTGGAGACTTCATAACCCTCTGGGAATTTGCTTGAAATATTAACTTCAACTCCTGGAACACCTCATATGCTCCATGATGTTCAAAACATCGTTGATGTCCCGGTTCTAAGCCGTAAAGCATGGCACACTGAACTATCGAGTAGTCATCAGCTTTGCTCTGCCAGGTGTTCATAACATCTGGAGTTGCTCCTGCAGCGGGTTTGGCACCTAGCAGTGCTTCCAGGATGTAATTCTTCTGTGCAGCAATGAGGATAATCCTCAAGTTACGGACCCAATTCGTCTAGTTGCTACCATCATCTTTCAACTTAGCTTTCTCTAGGAACACATTAAAATTCAACGGAACAACAGCACAGGCCATTTATCTACAACAACATAGACATGCAAAAATACTATCAGGTACTAAGTTCATGATGAATTAAAGTTCAATTAATCATATTACTTAAGAACTCCCACTTAGATAGCCATCCTCCTAATCATCTAAGTGATCACATGATCCATATCAACTAAACCATGTCCGATCATCACGTGAGATGAAGTAGTTTTCAATGGTGAACATCACTATCTTGATTATATCTACTACATGATTCATGCTCGACCTTTCGGTCTTAGTGTTCCGAGGCCATATCTGCATATGCTAGGCTCGTCAAGTTTAACCCGAGTATTTGATACGTCTCCAACGTATCTATAATTTTTGACTGTTCCATGCTATTATATATACTGTTTTGGATGTTTAATGGGCTTTATTATACACTTTTATATTATTTTTGGGACTAACCTATTAACCCAAGGCCCAGTGCAAATTGTTGTTTTTTTGCCTATTCAGTGTTTCACAGAAAAGGAATATCAAACGGAGTCCAAACGGAATGAAACCTTCGGGAGCGTGATTTTTGGAACAAATGTGATCCGGAGGACTTGGCGTGGATGTCAAGAAACAGCCGAGGAGGCCATGAGGCAGGGTGCGCGCCCTCCCCCCTCGTGGGCCCCTCAAGGCTCAATCGACCTACTTCTTCCTCCTATATATGATCATGTACCCCGAAAACAACCACGAGCACCACAAAACCCTATTTCCACAGCCGCAACCTTCTGTACCTCTTGGGGCCTTTTCCAGAGCTCTGCCGAAGGGGGCATCGACCATGGAGGGCCTCTACATCAACTCCATGGCCCCTCCAAGGATGTGTGAGTAGTTTACTTCAGACCTTCAGGTCCATAGCTATTAGCTCGATGGCTTCTTCTCTCTCTTTGGATCTCAATACAAAGTTCTGCTCGATCTTCTTGGAGATCTATTCCATGTAACTCTTTTTGCGGTGTGTTTGTCGAGATCCGATGAATTGTGGGTTTATGTATCTATTAATAATATTTGATTCTTCTCTGAAATATTTGATGTATGATTTGTTATCTTTGCAAGTCGCTTCGAATTATCAGTTTGATTTGGCCTACTAGATTGATATTTCTTGCAATGGGAGAAGTGCTTAGCTTTGGGTTCAATCTTGCGGTGCTCGATCCCAGTGACAGAAAGAGAAACGACACGTATTGTATTGTTGCTATCGAGGATAAAAAGATGGGGTTTGTACCATATTGCTTGAGTTTATCCCTCTAGATCATGTCATCTTACCTAATGCGTTACTCTATTCTTATGAACTTAATACTCTAGATGCATGCTGGACAGCGGTCCATGTGTGGAGTAATAGTAGTAGATGCAGGCAGGTGTCGGTCAGACGTGATGCCTATATACATGATCATGCCTAGATATTCTCATAATTATTCGCTTTTCTATCAATGGCTCGACAGTAATTTGTTGACCCATCATAATACTTATGCTATCTTGAGAGAAGCCACTAGTGAAACCTATGGCCCCTGGGTCTATTCTCCATTATACTAATCCCCCGTCAACAAGTTATTTCTATTACTGTTTATTTTGCAATCTTTACTTTTCATCTTTATCATAAAAATACCAAAAATATTATCTTATCATCTCTATCAGATCTCACTCTCATAATTGACCGTGAAGGGATTGACAACCCCCTTATCACGTTGGTTGCGAGGTTCTTATTTGTTTGTGTAGGTACGACGGACTTGCATGTGGCCTCCTACTGGATTGATACCTTGGTTCTCAAAAACTGAGGGAAATACTTACGCTACTTTGATGCATCATCCTTTCTTCTTCAAGGGAAAACCAACGCAGTGCTCAAGAGGTAGCAGTATTCTTCTTGTGGAAAACTGGCTTGCACCCATTGTATGTGAACGTAGAGCTTATCACACCCTCACGTGGTGTCTCGGTGTAGCAACCTGACCTCAGATGGTCAAGTATCTGTGCTTCAGTGTCATCCCTGGATCGGTAATGCTGACACACACAGTACTCGAAGGATTTATAACAGAGTAGCAATCACACACTTATTACATCGAATGTCTCAAGAGAGAACTTATTACAGTAATATGGCTTAAGGCCATCTAATGCGATAACAGCGGAAGGCTTGGAAGATAAGTGAGTCCATCAACTCCAACGGCATAGCTGAGTTGCACGGCAACGACCTAATGAACCTTACTCCTCATCTAAAAAGTCTGCAACATAATACGTTGCGGCCCGAAAACGGGTCAGCACATGGAATATGCTGGCAAAGTAACACAGTAGAGCAAGAACAGAATAATGCTATCACTACATGCATATTTGGCTGGTGGAAAGCTCTATGGTTACAGTTTTGCGTAAATTCAATTTTTCCCTACAACAAAGGAATAGATTTTATTTTAACTATCATGGTAGTTGAAACATTGAGAAGGTAACCCCAACTCAATCCCAATTAAAGTATTTAATAACCCAACAATATTAATTAAGAGTTATGAGATACATGTGATAACCCAAGTACATGATACTCAAGATTGTCCATAACCGGGGACACGGCTAACCATGATTAGATTGTACACTCTGCAGAGGTTTGTGCACTTTTCCCCACAAGACTTGATCGCCTCCGTGGATTTCTCGCACTACATGTTGTTTGAGAAACCGAGATACAGTCTTTCAGAAACATTAACTCTTCACTCCGGGTAGACCATACCAAACCTACAAAACCCACTACCTGCTGATCTACCTCCTCAAGAGCTTCACGTAACTTACTCAACTATGCTAGAGCCCATAATAGCTTGTGGCTGCACATAGAAGTTTCTAGCATGAATCATCTCAGTTCCCTTTTAGCCTGGGTGGCCGTCCATAGGAAGATCACACGGGTACCCCGGGATTTCCAAAAAAACAGGCAACACTGGGTTCCCCAGGTGCCTCAATCCACCCAGATGTTAATTTAAGTTGCCACCTTAAGTTGAACCATTAATTTACAATCTCACATCTATCATGGATTTCCCTCAAACCCAAACCACGTCTACGAGCATAGGATAGCATAGCAATATAAGCAAGCGTAGAAGTAACTCCCAAGGGTTTGATAATAACAGGGCAATAGGTTCTACCTCAATAACTACTTCCCAACCCACAAGTTAATGACATCCTAATCATGCAATGTTTGAGGATTGGAACTAATTCATAAAAACTGGGTATGAAAAGAGTATGATCAATGTGTTACTTGCCTTGCTGACGATCCGCAAAACCTAGGGACTCATAGTAGCATGCTTCGCACTCCGGGTGTTCTATCGCAAACAAACAATAACATACATAAGCAACAAGAAAAGATGCGCAAGAAAAACTCAAATAAAAGAGGTTGACCAAAACGCTCAACTTAAGAACTCCGGTTAGCAAAAAGAATCAAAACAAACGGAGCAAGGAAACTCAAACGGCGAAAAAAACAAGATCCATTTACTAATATGGACCTTGGTCAAATTTTACAGTAGTAAAAACTTGTTCAAGTTGATTAAATAGAAAGGGGGTTTCGAGACGAAGATCTAGGCGCTTGAATTGCTTGATTCCGACAAACGAGCGAAAAGATAAACAGAAACTAAGATCGGATGAGAAATCGCGATCGAAAATAATCGCGGATAAATCCGATAAAAAGGAAACTGATGAACAGACTAACGAATGAACGTTCGTTAGCTCTAACTAACGGGCGAAAACCGTTTGTTAGAACGAACGTACGGACGAACGTCCGCTAACTAGAAGAACCGAGAGAAAACCGGTGAACCAAAAAACACCGGATCTAGGGTTTCAAAAAAAGAAATGAATGGTTTTTATAAAAAAACCGGTGGCTCGGATCCGGCACGGTGCCTCCAGCGAGGCGGGGGGTTGGGCGGCGGGACGGCGGCGTTCGGCGGCTG
>NC_041388.1:193644256-193719570 GCF_002162155.2 Triticum dicoccoides
GTGGTGGGGGCTCGGGCGGTGGAGTATATAAAGGGACAGGGCGGGGCGGCTTGGAGGAGGGGCCAAGGCGGGGCGGCGGAGTCCGGCTCGGACTCCTCATCGGAGTCGGCGGCGGCGGTGCGCAACGAGGAAGGCGGCGACCTGGCTCGGCTGGGCCTTAGGCCTAGTCGGGCGCGGGATTTATTTTTAATAATTACGCCGACATAAATAAAACCCTAGAAAATAAAATAAAAACCTAAAAATGCCAAAACAAAATTTCACCGTCTAAATAAAATATTTACAACGAGATGAACATTTTCTTGGCCCTAAAATGCAATTTTGAAAACGTGCAATTTTTCTAATGCAAATAAAATCCAAACAAAATCGAATAAAAATAAATAAAAGATTTTAATACTTTTCCTCCAATATTTCAATTATTTTGGAGAAGTCATATTATCTCCTCTCATATATTTTAATATGAAATATTTTTAGGTAGGAAAAATAAAAAATCCAAATCCTCGTTTCATTATTTGATAAAAAACAAATATGAAAACCGGGGAATCCCCAACTCTCTCCAAGGGTCCTTGAGTTGCTTAGGATTTCAAGGATTGCGGAACGAAAATGCAATAAATATGATATGCAAGAATGACCTATGTATAACATTCCAAATTGAAAATTTGGGATGTTACAAACCTACCCCCCTTAAGATGAATCTCGCCCTCGAGATTCGGGTTGGCTAAGAAATAGGTGCGGGTGGTCTTTGAGTAGATCGTCCTCTCGTTCCCATGTGGCTTCATCCTCGGTATGGTGGCTCCACCAAATTTTGCAAAACTTGATAACCTTGCTGCGGGTGACTCGGCTGGCAAACTCCAGAATCTTAACTGGCTTCTCCTCATAAGTCAAATCACTGTCCAAATGAATCGCCTCCAAGGGTACTGTATCTCTTAACGGTATATCGTCCATCTCAGCATGACACTTCTTCAGCTGTGAAACGTGAAACACATCGTGAACTCCTGACAACCCCTCAGGTAATTCCAACTTGTAGGCAACTTCTCCCATCTGTTCCAAAACACGATACAGTCCTACAAATCTTGGGGCTAACTTTCCCTTAACTCCAAAATGTTTCACTCCTCGCAAGGGTGATACTCGCAGATATGCTATGTCTCCAATTTCATAGGTGACCTCCTTGCGTTTTGAATCTGCGTAACTCTTCTTCCTGGACTGAGCAATCTTCAGTCTATCACGAATCAATTTAACCTTCTCTTCAGACTCCTTGATCAAGTCTGGTCCAAACAACTGTCGGTCTCCTACCTCATCCCACATCAACGGTGTCCTGCATCTGCATCCATACAGAGTTTCAAACGGTGCCATCTTCAAACTGGCTTGGTAGCTATTGTTGTATGAGAATTCTACATAAGGCAAATTGTCATCCCAACTAGATCCATAATCTAGGGCACAGGCTCTCAACATATCTTCTAGTATCTGGTTGACTCTCTCAGTCTGTCCATCCGTCTGCGGGTGGAATGTTGTACTGAACTCCAATCTTGTTCCCAAAGTCTGGTGTAACTGATGCCAAAACTTTGAAGTAAACTGTGTTCCTCTATCTGATAAGATAGTCCTCAGAACTCCATGCAGACATATGATTCTGGACATATATATCTTGGCCAACTTCGCCCTCGTATAAGTGGTTTTCACTGGGATGAAGTGAGCCACTTTGGTCAAGCAATCAACTACTACCCATATTGAACCATATCCTGCTTTGGTCCTGGGCAATCCGGTGATAAAGTCCATGCCAAGTTTATCCCACTTCCATTCGGGTATCGGCATAGGCTGTAACAGTCCTGCTGGCTTCTGATGCTCTGCCTTTACTCTTTGGCAAACATCACATAAGGCTACATACTCGGCAATATCCTTCTTCATACCAGTCCACCAGAAATGTTCCTTCAAATCCAAATACATCTTGGTGTTTCCGAGGTGTATCGAGTATGGTGAGTCATGAGCCTCCTGAAGTATTATCTTCCTGATCTCTGGGTTATTGGGCACATAAACTCGGTCCTCAAACCATAAGGTATCATGCTCATCCTCACGAAAACCTTTGGCCTTTCCTTTGCCCATCTTCTCCTTTATCTCGGCAATCTCTTTGTCATCCTTCTGAGCTTCTCGAATCTTGCCCAACAATGTTGACTGAACCTCCATTGTTGTAACAAATCCTCTTGGAACAATCTCCAATCGAAGTTCCATGATATCCTCTGCTAACTCCTTCGGCAGTCCCTTGCTTTCAAGGATATTAGCATAACTCTTCCAGCTCAAAGCGTCTGCTACAACATTGGCCTTTCCTGGATAATAGTGTAGCTTCAGGTCATAATCCTTTAAAAGCTCCAACCATCTCCTCTGCCTAAGGTTCAGCTCGTTTTTTGTGAAAATGTACATCAAACTCTATGATGTGTGTACACATCACATCGGTTTCCAATAAGGTAATGTCTCCAAGTCTTCAATGCATGCACTACAGCTGCTAGCTCCAAATCATGCGTGGCATAGTTCAACTCATGGGGTTTTAGTTGTCGTGAGGCATACGAAACAACTCTTCCGTCCTGCATGAGCACACATCCAAGTCCTAAGCGAGAGGCGTCGCAATACACTTGGAAATCCTTATGTATATCTGGCAGTGTTGACAGTGGGGCTGTAGTCAAATGTTTCTTCAACTCCTCGAAACTTGCCTTGCAATCTTCTGTCCATTTAAACTTAGTATCCTTCTTCAATAGTTCAGTCATTGGCTTCGCAATCTTGGAAAAATTCTCAATGAATCTCCGGTAGTATCCTGCGAGTCCAAGGAAACTGCGGATCTCGCTAACTGAAGTGGCTGCCAACCATTCAGTGACTGACTGAACCTTGCTGGGGTCTACTACTATACCTTCTCCTGATATAATATGTCCAAGATATCTGACTTCCTTCAACCAAAATTTGCATTTGCTAAACTTGGCATATAACTGGTGTTCCCTGAGTTTCTCGAGAACTAATCGCAAATGCTCTTTGTGCTCCTCTTCATTCTTCTAGTATACCATAATATCATCAATAAACACCACAACAAACTTGTCCAAATATTCCATGAACACCTTGTTCATCATGCTCATGAAATAGGCGGGGGCGTTAGTCAGTCGAAACGACATGACCGTATACTCATATAATCCATACCGTGTGGTGAACGCTGTCTTTGGTATATCCTTCTCTCGAATCTTCAACTGATGGTATCCTGATCGCAGATCGATCTTCGAAAACACTTTAGCTCCTTGCAGCTGATCAAATAGATCATTGATCATCTGCAGTGGGTACTTGTTCTTAATAGTCACTTCATTCAAAGCCCGATAATCAACAACCATCCTTAGGGATTTATCCTTCTTGTCAACCAAAAGCACGGGGCTCCCCAAGTTGATGAACTTCTTCGAATGTACCCTTTCTCCAATAACTCCTTGATCTGTTTCTTAATTTCCTCCAGATCATTCGCGGGCATCCGATAGGGTCTCTTGGATATTGGCCCTATACCTGGCAATAGCTCTATCAGAAACTCAATGTCTCTATCCGGTGGCATGCCTGGTAACTCCTCTGGAAAAACATCCGAGTAATCCTTCACTACAGGCACTTCCTCCTGAACAACTCCTATAAGGGCATTCACTTGGCTCCTCCTAGGCACATGCCTAGATACATACTTAATCCTTTTTCCCTCTGGGGTGGTGAGATAAATCGACTTACTAGCACAGTCAATGCTTCCTCCATACTTTGACATCTAGTCCATACCCAATATCACATCCAATCCTTGTGACTCCAAGATAATTAGGTCGGACGGAAAAACATGTGTGCCAATGGTTAAGGGTATCTGGTTGCACCATCGGCTAGCCATGTATTCTGCTCCAGGTGAACTCACTAAGAGAGGGGTCCTAAGGGCCTGGGTTGGTAGTTTAAACTTATCCACGAATCCCCTTGATATGTATGAATGCGATGCACCAGTATCGAAAAGAACAAGAGCGGTAAATGACTTAACCAAAAACTTACCTATTACCGCGTCCGGCTGCTCTTCAACCTCCTCCACGTTAACGTGGTTCACTTGTCCTTTGCTGAATGGATTAGGCTTCTTCCCAGCGCTCCCATTTCTGTTTCCATTCCTTCCTTCAGGGCAATCATTGGCATAGTGCCCTGCCTTCCCGCACTTAAAGCAAGTAACTTGACATAGATCTCTTTTGGAGGGTGTGTCTGGGTTGGAGCGGTTCTGACTGTTGTTAGCTCCATTCCCATTCCCATTAGTAGCACCATTGTGGTTATGCGATCCCCCTCCAGTGTGGTTGTGACCTCCATGGTTATGAACTAGTCCTCACGAGTTCGGGGTTAGGCGAGGCTTCTGCTGAGCTCATGAGTTATACTTCCCTTGTTCGTACTTCCTCTTACGGCTCTCAATCTGTTGTTGCTTCCCTTCAATCATAAGAGCCTTGTCTACCAACTCCTGGTAGTTGTTGAAGGCTGCTACCATCAACTGCATGCTCATCTCATCATTTAGCCCTTCCATAAACTTCTCCTGCTTCGTGGCATCTGTTGCCACATCATTAGGGGCATAGCGAGATAACTTGCTAAACTCATCCACATACTGAGCCACAGTATGGTTCCCCTGGCGTAAGTTGCAGAACTCCCGCTTCTTCATCTGCATTGCTCCAGTTGAGACATGGGCTGTGCGGAAAGCTTGCTGAAATTGGTCCCATGTCACGTGGCTATGGGGTAGGTTACGGTGTAATTCTGCCACCATGATGATGCTGGACCATCCAACTGATGTGCGGCAAAACGCACCTTCTCAGCATCAGTGCATCCCACAGTGGTTAACTCCCTTCCAATCCTGCAGAGCCAATCATATGCAACTAGAGGCTCGGTGCTACTGGAAAACACCGGCGGTTCTAACCTTAGAAAGCGGGCTAGATTGTCCACTGGTGGCGGTTTGTTGTTGTTATTGTTGTTGTTGTTCTTGCCCTGGTTCTGAACTAGCAATTGCATCAAAGTATTCTGCTGCTGGATCAACTGGGTGAGCTCCGGTGGGAAAACACAACCAGGGTCGCGTCTCGGAGGCATCTGATGGGTTTAGATGGAAGAGATCAGAATAGAAAAGGGGTCTAATGAGAAAGCACTACCCATATGCACATGAGGCAAACACAATAATTTCACTCAATCAATCAAGCAAGGGCATACAAACGGTCTAGAACTATCGCAAAAGTGTTCAACTACTACTGAATACATGGGGGAATACTACTAATATATGGTGGTCATCCAGATATTTTGATCGGTGGAAGACTCCATGATATCTGCTCCAGCTTCGTCTTCAAAGTCATCATCACTAGGATCGGAATCGGTGTCGTCGATGATGATGTAATTGTCCGGGCAAGTGGGGTCGTCGTCTTCTTCTCCCGGTGATGGTCCTCCCATGAATACTCCGATCTTCTTAACCAGGTCGTCATTCTTCTCCAGTAGTATCTTGATTTCCTCCTCATATCCATCGCATGTAAACTTGAGTTCTTCCTCCCGCTCGATAATCCTAGTCTTCGCCTTCTTCAAGTCCATCATGTCCGCGCACATCTAGTTCTCATGGCGTCGAATGTGCTGGTTTAACTCCTGGATGAAAGCTGCAATGGATCTATCCTTCTTGGTGTTGACTACTTCCCATTCCTTGTCTCGGCGCCCACATATTTGGTAGATAGTGTCCTTGAGTTCCCTGTTGTAGACTTCTCCAATGCGTCCCACGGTAATGTGGGCTACCATGCTCTTGCCTAGACTCCAGGTGGGTGCTTCGAAAGAAAATTCTATGGGTTTAGAAGTTGGCGAGAACGTCCTTTCTAGAACTTGTACTTGAATCATCCAGCACTCCTCTTCTGGTAAAGTAGCATTGTATGTCCCGGTGAAGCTTGGTATTCCAATGTTCAAGTACCTAGTGACTTCAAGTGGCGTCCAAAAGGTGTGTCTTCATCCGGTTGGGCAAACTTGTTCTTCATCTCCACCATCCTAAAGAGTAGAAAATGGAGAGAAGTCAGAAATGAGAAGAGAAGTGTGACCTATGGTTTAGCTTAGTGGTCATGTCCTACACTCAGCGTGTGCTCTGATACCATCTTGTAGCGACCCGACCTCAGATGGTCAAGTCTCTGTGCTTCAGTGTCATCCCTGGATCGGTAATGCTGACACACACAGTACTCGAAGGATTTATAACAGAGTAGCAATCACACACTTATTACATCGAATGTCTCAAGAGATAACTTACTACAATAATATGGCTTAAGGCCATCTAATGAGATAATAGCGGAAGGCTTGGAAAATAAGTGAGTCCATCAACTCCAACGGCATAGCTGAGCTGCACGGTAACGACCTAACGAACCTTACCCCTCATCTGAAAAGTCTGCAACATAATACGTTGCAGCCCGAAAATGGGTCAGCACATGGAATATGCTGGCAAAGTAACACAGTAGAGCAAGAACAGAATAATGCTATCACTACATGCATATTTGGCTGGTGGAAAGCTCTATGGTTACAGTTTTGCGTAAAGGCAATTTTTCCCTACAACAAAGGAATAGATTTTATTTTAACTATCATGGTAGTTGAAACATTGAGAAGGTAACCCCAACTCAATCCCAATTAAAGTATTTAATAACCAACAATATTAATTAAGAGTGATGAGATACATGTGATAACCCAAGTACTAGATACTCAAGATTGTCCATAATCGGGGACACGGCTAACCATGATTAGATTGTACACTCTGCAGAGGTTTGCGCACTTTTCCCCACAAGACTCGATCGCCTCCGTGGATTTCTCGCACTACATGGTGTTTGAGAAACGGATGACCGAGACACAGTCTTTCAGAAACATTAACTCTTTACTCCGGGTAGACCATACAAAAGCTACAAAACCCACTACCTGCTGATCTACCTCTTCAAGAGCTTCACGTAACTTACTCAACTATGCTAGAGCCCATAATAGCTTGTGGCTGCACACGGAAGTTTCTAGCATGAATCATCTCAGTTCCCTTTGAGCCTAGGTGGTGGTCCATAGGAAGATCACACGGGTACCCCGGGATTTCCAAAAAAACAGGCAACACTGGGTTCCCCAGGTGCCTCAATCCACCCAGATGTCAATTTAAGTTGCCACCTTAAGTTGAACCATTAATTAACAATATCACATCTGTCATGGATTTCCCTCAAACCCAAACCACGTCTACGAGCATAGCATAGCATAGCAATATAAGCAAGCGTAGAAGTAACTCCCAAGGGTTTGATAATAACAGGGCAATAGGTTCTACCTCAGTAACTACTTCCCAACCCACAAGTTAATGACATCCTAATCATGCAATGTTTGAGGATTGGAACTAATGCATAAAAACTGGGTATGAAAAGAGTATGATCAATGTGTTACTTGCCTTGCTGACGATCCGCAAAACCTAGGGACTCGTAGTAGCACGCTTCGCACTCCGGGTGTTCTATCGCAAACAAACAATAACATACATAAGCAACAACCAAAGATGCGCAAGAAAAACTCAAATAAAAGAGGTTGACCAAAAAGTTCAACTTAAGAACTCCGGTTAGCAAAAAGAATCAAAACAAACGGAGCAACGAAACTCAAACGGCGAAAAAAACAAGATCTATTTACTAATATGGACCTAGGTCAAATTTTACAGTAGCAAAAACTTGTTCAAGTTGATTAAACAGAAAGAGGGTCTCGAGACGAAGATCTAGGCGCTTGAATCGCCTGATTCCGACTAACGAGCGAAAATATAAACAGAAACTAAGATCGGATCAGACATCGCGATCGAAAATAATCGCGGATAAATCCGATAAAAAGGAAACTGACGAATAGACTAACGAACGAGCGTTCGTTAGCTGTAACTAATGGGCGAAAACCGTTCGTTAGAACGAACATACAGAGGAACATCCGCTAACTAGAAGAATCGAGAAAAAACTGGCGAACCAAAAAAACGGATCTAGGGTTTCTAAAAAAACCGAACGGTTTTAAAAAAACCGGCGGCTCGGATCCGGCGCGGTGCCTCCGGCGAGGGGCTCTGGTGAGGCGGGGGTTGGGCGGCTAGGCGACAGTGCTCGGCGGCGGGGCAGCAGGCGCGGGCATCGCGGGCGGCGCGGGCGGCGGTGGTGGTGGTGTGGTGGTGGGGGCTCGGGCGGCAGAGTATATAAAGGGGCGCGGCGGGGCGGCTTGGAGGAGGGGCCAAGGCGAGGCGGCGGAGTCCGGCTCGGACTCCTCGTCCGAGTCGGCGGTGGCGGCGCGCGAGGAGGAAGGCGGCGGCACTGGGACGGCGGCCTGGCTCGGCTGGGCCTTAGAAAATAAAATATTACACCGATAGAAATAATTACACTGACAGAAATAAAACCCTAGAAAATAAAATAAAAACGTAAAAATGCCAAAACAAATTTTCACCGTCTAAATAAAATATTTAGAACGAGATGAACATTTTCTTGGCCCTAAAATGCAATTTTGAAAACATGCAATTTTTCTAATGAAAATAAAATCCAAAAAAATCAAATAAAATTAAATAAATGATTTTAATTCTTTTCCTCCAATATTTCAATTATTTTGGAGAAGTCATATTATCTCCTCTCATATATTTTAATATGAAATATTTTTAGGTAGGAAAAATAAAAAATACAAATCCTCATTTCATTATTTGATAAAAATCAAATATGAAAACCGGGGAATCCCCAACTCTCTTCGAGGGTCCTTGAGTTGCTTAGGATTTTGAGGATTGCAGAACGAAAATGCAATAAAATATGATATGCAAGCGCCTAAACTGGAAATTTGGAATGACCTATGTATAACATTCCAAATTGGAAATTTGGAATGTTACACTCGGCACGATGAACTGTAGCAACGGTGCATACTTAGGGAGAACACTTATACCTTGAAATTTAGTGAGAGATCATCTTATAATGCTACCACCGTACTAATCAAAATAAGATGCATACAAATAGTATTGATTCATGGAACAAGTGCAAAGATGCTTTTATCTCCAGGTATTTTCCTCCCGCTAAGATCATAACTCTTAGAAACAATATTATGAATTTTAAGCAACTTGATCATGAACATGTTGCACAAGATTTGGAGATGATGAAATTAATGATACATAATTGTCCTACTCATGGTTTGAATCTTTGGATGATTATACAAAATTTTTATGCCGAATTCAATTTTGCTTCTAGAAATCTTTTAGATTCGGCCGCGGGGGGCACTTTTGTGGAAATCACTTTAGGAGAAGCTACTAAACTCCTAGATAATATTATGGTTAATTATTTTCAATGGCATACTGAAAGATCTACTAATAAAAAGGTGCATGCTATAGAAGAAATCAATGTTTTGAGTGGAAAGATGGATGAACTTACGAAATTGTTTGCTAATAAGAGTGTTTCTGCTGATCCTAATGATATGCCTTTGTCTACTTTGATTGAGAATAATAATAAATCTATGGATGTGAATTTTGTTGGAAGGAACAATTTTGGTAATAACGCGTATAGAGGTAATTTTAATCCTAGGCCGTTTCCTAGTAATTCCTCTAATAATTATGGTAATTCCTACAACAATTCTTATGGAAATTATACTAAGATGCCCTTTGATTTTGAATCTAATATTAAAGAATTTATTAGTTCGCAAAAGAGTTTCAATGCTTTGATTGAAGAAATATTTTCTAAGATTAATGAGTTGGCTAGGAACGTGGATAGAATTTCTCTTGAATGTCGATTCTTTGAAACTGAGATCTATTCCACCTAAGCATGATATCAATGAGTCTCTCAAAGCTTTGAGAATTTCCATTGATGAGTGCAAAGAAAGAACCGCTAGGATGCATGGAAAAAAAGATTGCTTTGTGAAAGCGTGTTCTTCTAGTTTCCATGATAATAATGATGATCCAAAAGTTATTGATGTTTCCCCTATTAAATCTTTGTTTTGCAGTATGAATCTTGATACTGATGGGACTGGAGATGCGTTAACTTTAGTTAGAAGGCGTCCCAATGATTCAGAGTTTTTAGATCTTCATGCAAAAATTGATAAAAGTGGGATGGGAGAGGTCAAAACTTTGCATAGCAATGAACATAATATCTTGGATTTCAAGGAATTTAATTATGATAATTGTTCTTTAATAGATTGTATTTCCTTGTTGCAATCTGTGCTAAATTCTCCGCATGCTTGTAGTCAAAATAAAGCTTTTACTAAACATATCGTTGATGCTTTAATGCTATCTTATGAAGAAAAGCTTGAATTGGAAGTTTCTATCCCTAGAAAACTTTATGATGAGTGGTAACCTACTATTAAAATTAAAATTAAAGATCATGAATGCTATGTTTTATATGATTTGGGTGCTAGCGTTTCCACGATTCCAAAAACTTTGTGTGATGTGTTAGGTTTCTGTGATTTTGATGATTGTTCTTTAAACTTGCATCTTGCGGATTCCACCATTAAGAAACCTATGGGAAGAATTAATTATGTTCTTATTGTTGCAAATAGGAATTGTGTGCCCATGGATTTCATTGTTCTTGATATTGATTGCAATAGACCTTTCCTTAGAACGATTGGTGCAATTATTGATATGAAGGAAGGGAATATTAGATTCCAATTTCTGTTAAGGAAGGGAATGGAACACTTTGCTAGAAATAAAATTAAATTACCTTATGAATCTATTATGAGAGCCACTTATGTATTGCATACGAAAGATGATAATACCTAGATCTATCCTTGCTTTTATGCCTAGCTAGGGGCGTTAAACGATAGCGCTTGTTGGGAGGCAACCCAATTTTATTTTTGTTTCTTGCTTTTCGATTTTGTGTAGTAATAAATAATTCATGTAGACTCTGTTTAGATGTGGTTATATAATTTTCATTTGTCCTTCTGCCAAGTAGAACCTCTGGGAAGACTTGGGGAAAGTCTTTGCGATCTTGTTGTAAAAAACAGAAACTTTAGGCTCACGAGAATTGCTGCCATTTTTTACTGGAGACCGATATTTAGTTAATTATTTTTGAAGATGATTAATATATAAATTCCTCACGCCCAGCAATTTATTTTAGAATTTTTGGGGTTCCAGAAGTATTCGAAACCTACAGATTACTATAGACTGTTCTGTTTTTGACAGATTCTGTTTTTCGTGTGTTGTTTGCTTATTTTGATGAATCTATGGCTAGTAATGGAGTTTATGAACCACAGAAAAGTTGGAATACAGTAGGTTTAACACCAATATAAATAAATAATGAGTTAATTATAGTACCATGAAGTGGTGTTTTGTTTTCTTTCGCTAACGGAGCTCATGAGATTTTCTGTTTACATTCTGTGTTGTGAAGTTTTCAAGTTTTGGGTAAAGATTTGATGGATTATGGAACAAGGAGTGGCAAGAGCCTATGCTTGGGGATGCCCAAGGCACCCCAAGGTAAAATCCAAGGACAACCTGAAAGTGCGTTATATCGACTAGAGGGGGGTGAATAGGCGATTTTTATAAAATTCTTTAATGAAGAATTTGTCGGTGAGGAAATTCCTTAGCGAAGAACTACTAGCAGCGGAATAAGTACTCAAAAGTAAACATAACAGAATACAAGCATAGTCTTCATGATGAAACGAAGACAGGCACAGAGTACAGGAAGCGTAATCACAGGATAACACCGGATGAAGACAAACAGACTGAAGAAATTGAACTGAGGAAATTGAGAAAGTCTTCAGTCAAAGTCTTCAAACACAGATATGAACAAACACACAACACATTTATGAGGAAATGAAAGAGTTGAGGAAATAGAACCAGTAAGCTTGGTGAAGACAATGATTTGGTAGACCAGTTCCAACTGCTGTCTCAGTTGTACGTCTGGTTGGAGCGGCTGAGTATTTAAACTCGAGGACACACAGTCCCGGACACCCAGTCAAGGACACTTAGTCCAAGACACCCAGTCCTCACCATATTCTCCTTGAACTAAGGTCACACAAACCTCGTCCAATCACTCTGGTAAGTCTTCAGGCGACTTCCAAACCTTCACAAAATCGGTCACTCGGCGATCCACAATTCCTCTTGGATGCTCTAGACCATGACGCCTAACCGGCTGGAAGAAGCATAGTCTCCAAAGGGAACAAGTGTCGCCACTCAGGATCAATCTCTTCAGTGATGCTCAATCACTTGGGGTTTGTAGGTGTTTGGGTTTTGGGTTTTTGGTTTTTCCTCACTTGATGATTTTCGCTCAAAGTCCTCGGAGGATGGGTTGCTCTCAAATGACAAGTGTCAGTTTCTCTCGGAGTAGCCAACCAGCTAGTGGTTGTAGGGGGTGGTTATTTATAGCCTAGGGAGCAGCCCGACATGATAAGACATAAATGCCCTTCAATGATATGACCGTTAGGTGGATAGATATTTTGGGACAGCTGGCGCATAGCACAGCAACGGTCGGAATTTTGAGTAGCAAAATCCTCAGGGCTGTCATGTTCCTCACTGTGTAGGCAATCCGCACTGGCGAATTCCTAACTCCTCAGTCAGGACAAATTCCTCAGAGACCAGAAGAACTTTGTCTCTGTCACTGAAGAAATTGACTGAACTGTATGAGATTTCCAGTGGCTTCACTCGAAGGGATTGGTAGGTGTAGGATTTTGAGTTGAGCATCACATGAATTTTTTTCCTTAGTATTTCCTCGACCCCCTTTAACAGTACGGTGTTTCCTATGACTCAAGAAAGAGAAAATGAAACTACGAAAACAAAAGTCTTCTCGCTTCATGTTCCTCGAAAGAATACCAAGTCTTCAAGGTCACACCAATTTCTTCACTTTCAAAGTCTTCAGAAAGTCTTCAGAATACCAAAATCTTTAGTCGAAGATATTCATTTTTTGGGGTCGACTTTTCCTGTAAATATCAAACTCCTCATAGACTTATAGACATGTGTACACTCACACATGCATTAGTCCCTTAACCTATAAGTCTTCAATACACCAAAATCACTAAGGGGCACTAGATGCACTTACAATCTCCCCTTTTTTGGTGATTGATGACAATATAGGTTAAGCTTTCAATGGGGATAAACATATGAAGTGTAAATACTGATATTGAGGAATTTGATTGCAAGATATAGAAGAACTCCCCCTGAAGATGTGCATAGTGAGGAATTTGCCTTTGAAGCAATGCACACTTGAAGAGTTGAATCACGGGGATCTCCCCCTATATCTTGTAATTCATACACGCATTGAACATATAATATGAAGAATTTGAAATGCATGATGAAATATGGTGCCTGATGAAATTCAGCATGCGTGCAATAATATTAACGAGGAATAAGCATGCAGAATAGTGCATCAAAAATATCAAAGCACAGTACATCAAAAGTATCAGAGCACCATCGGGTTTAAGATTACAACTCGATCCAATAAAGTTTCAGAAGAACGAGAGTTGTAACTTATCAAATAAAAACGCCCATATAGTATACCCGCTTGAAGACTAACTCATATTTCTCTCCCTTTGTCATCGAATGACCAAAAGGATCGAAAATGAGGACTAACGCCCCTAAAGATAATCATGTTGATGAAGGAGCGCCGACGTTGTTGGGGTAGTTGGTTGATGTAGGGCCTGCTGCAGTGTCGTCCAAATCTTCATGTTCATCAGTGTCGCGCGATGAAGAATATGAGTTGGCCACCAAAGAAGGAACCTTGACCTTCTTGAATTTCTTCGGTGGAGGTGCAGACCAGTCAAAATCTTCAATAAGACCTATGTTCTTCAGATCTTCTTCACCATACAGATGTGACCAGATTGCCCAGGTGCGACCGAAGACTCGATGGAGGTAGTAGTGGTTTTTCTTCACTGCATTGTGTGTGGCAGTCATGTTGTGAAGAAGTGAACCAAACTAACGCTTAACCCATTTGTGATTTCGATCCACCTTCTGGTGAAGACTAAGCAGAAGTTCACGGTCAGTCATCACACGCAGAGCAGTGGCTTGAGGAGTGGACTTGGGTGCATTGGCAGAGTCATGTGTGGCAGAGTCATCATTGGTGGAATAAGATGCAGCTTTGTGAAACTGACCATCCAATGGACGATTGCCTTCATCTATTACAGCTGGTGCCTTGCCCTTTCCATCAACTGAGGAATATGTCTGCTTGAGGACTTCCATTGGGGGCAAGTAGCTGAGGTGATTCTACAAATCAGCTTTGTAGTTGAGTGAAGACCTTGTCCTGAGGAATCTCATGATCCAAGGTGCATAAGGCTTCAGCTCAAACAGAGACAGTGCAACATTGGCCATAGTCCTCATGAAGAAATCATGATAATTGACAGGAATGCCATTAACGATGTTGAATACTAGATTCTTCATGATGCCAACAATTTCCTCATCAGATGAGTCGTGGCCTTTGATAGGACTAATTGTCCTCGTAAGAATACGATAGACAGTTCTGGGCACGTACAACAATTCCTTCACGAGGAATTTGGTTCTTGGTGCTTGACCTGGCTTCAAAGGTTTCATCAGCACCTGCATGTAATGATGTGTGAGCTCAGGTTCACTGTAGATGCAGCGAGCTTCTTCAAGGGGAGGACTGAGTGGTAGAGCACGAAGCAATTCAGAGGCTGGTGCAGTGTAGTGACTGTTTTCAGACATCCAGTCTAGCACCCATGAATTCACATCTTCAGCATCTCCGGTGATGTGCAGCATTGCATAGAATTAAAGAATCAGTTCTTCATTCCAATCGCAGATGTTAGAGCAAAAGTTTAGCAGTCCAGCGTCGTGAAGAACGCTGAGGACTGGTGCGAAGCACGACAGAGATTCCATATCCACGTGAGGAATATGTTCATGGTAGAAGATCTTCTCCTTGTTGAACAGCACTGAGGAATAGAAATTGGCTTGACTAGCAGTCCAGAAACGCCTCTTCCTAATGCGAGCAGAGTCATATGGGTTGTAGTCTTCGAAGAATACGTGCTCGCCGAAGAAATCATCAGCCTTGAACTTTTGCTTGCGTGAGAATGGATCCTTTGGCTTCGGCAGAGGAGTGTCAGTGAGTTGCATCACGACCTCAGGAATCTCAATCACAGGTTCTTCAGGCTGAGGAATTTCTGGTTCGTCCTCAGTGACAGTCTGCGTAGTTGGTTGTTCAGCAGCAGCAGTTTCTTCAGCGCTAGTGGCTGGAATTTCCTCATGGACAGATGCAGTGGGATGAGTTTCTTCAGAGCCCATGTGAACAGTTTGTGTGGGGGACTGCGGAATTTGCTATAGAGGGGTGAACATTGGAGAGTTTGGATGCCGACTTTCCTAGAATTCATCACTGATTACAGGTGTGGAGAAGCCAATGTCCACATCTTCATCTTCCATTTCTTCAATGCCAGCCTCTTCAGCTGTGAACTGAGGCATGCGAGGAGATGATAGGTGTTGAAGGGATCGCATCCACTTCAATTTCTTCATCCAATGGTTCAGACAAAGCAACAGAAGGAGTTTCTTCATCTGATCTGCTGGGGATCACATATTCTTCATCAAAAGGAACAAGCTCCTTTGATGGCCTGGTTGAGATGGGAACAGCATCAACCGGATTTGCAAATGAGCTTGTCATAGGCTTCATTTTCTTCGGAGCTGAAGAATTTGAAGCAGCTGATGCTTTCCTTTTCTTCACTGTAGCACGCTCTGCAGCCTTGGTCTTCTTCACATCTGATGCAGATGGAAGGATTGGAGTTGAAGTTGGTGCAGGAGCAGCTGAGGAATCTGGTTGATTTTCTTCAGGCACAACTGATGCAGTTGCCCTGAGTTCTTTAGATTCTTCAGGCACACCACTAGTGGGTGCCATGGCAATTTCTTCAGCGGCTGAAATGCAGTCATGAGCCCTGGAACTCACATTATCTTCAGCAGCCTGATTGTCATCAGCGGTGCTGGCATTTTCTTTAGTAGGATGAGCAGATGCTTCAGCCTGAGGAATTTCCTGTTGCGTTGGGGCTGCAACATTGGAAGTGAAGTTATTCGCAAGTTTCACAAAACGAGCCTTGGCTCCAAGCTAATCAGCGCGATATGCGTCAAAGTCATCACTGAGTTTCTTAATCTCAGTCTGAATAGTGACAAGTTCTTCAGTTGTCATAGAGACAACGTTTTTCTTCAGATAGCGCTCTTTCTTGTATTGCGCTTTCTTGATCTGCCTGGCCTTCTCAAATTTCCACTTTTCTTCTTGAATGAAGTGGGTCAGCATGTGACCCTGGCCAGGAGTCAGCTTGAAGTCAGGCAAGGGAGTGTTGGGGTCCTTGTGCCAATCATCAATGTAGTCGAGGATCAGGTTGGGATCCAAAAGCAGTGGCACCTCTGATCCTTTGGCTCTAGCGGCCCTGACTTGCCTGTCTCTGATGATTTCTGCAATTTCATCATCATCAGCTTCGTCTTCATCAGACGACACTTGGAAAGCGACTTGCTTCTTTTGAGGACTTGGGCGAGGACCTCGTCCAGCAGTGGCCTTTGTCTTCAGAAGTGAGGGGACAACTAAGGAACTTGGTGCAGCTGAGGAACTAGCTGAGACACCTGAGGCAATGGAGATACCGGCAGTCCTTTGGCACGAGGCGAGATGCACAGGTGCTGAGGATTTAGTTGGAACAACTGAAGGCTTTGGCGGAGGAGCTGAGGACTTTGGAGGAACAGGAGCAGCATGAGGAATTTGCCGTGAGGGCTTTGATGATTCTGGCCGTGAGGGCATTGCTGAGGAACTTGGCCTGCGTGCAGGCTTCTTAGACATAGCCTTCTTTGGCTTGACAGCACAGGCCTCAGCAGAGGCAGCAGCAGCGGTGGAGTCTTCATTGAATTTACTCACTGCTTCTCTGGCTTGCTTAGCCAACTTGGTTTGGCGCTTGGCCCATTCATCAGGATAGTCCTCACCGCGCTTGAGGCTGGTGGGATCTGCTATTTGGCCAGGTGCCAGTGGAGCTCTTGGGCATGGAGGATTGAGTGCGAATTTCTTCATGTACTTAGGAGTCACATATATGCACTCCCTCCATTCTCTTGCCCATCTCCTCTCTATCCTCTTTTTGTGCACTTTGCGCTCATTCTTCGTTTCCTCAGTAGGTGTGCAGTACCCAGCATATATGTCATCAGGGATTTCAAACGCTGTATTTACCTCGGGCCTCTTTCCTCCCTTCTGTGGCCTTTTACCATCAGCCATTTTCTTCAGTTGAGGAATTTGAACAATCGAATTCTCTGAAGAAGTATGCAACTTTTCTTCGAGGAACGCTGCAAATGAGTTAAGTTGATGAGAACCTAGTGATTCAGCAGCTGACATGTGTACCTGTGAACAGAGTATAGTTGCGAGCAATTTGGAGAGGTCATATGCGTTCTTAGAAGGTTTTGTAAAAAGAACAAGTTTGAGGAATTTGACTAGATGAGTCTTGAAGATTTTCACTAAGCGTTCTTTGTCTTAGGTTCCAGAGTTGTATAGATCGAAGATCCACACAATTGAGGAATCTTTAAGAAAAATGATGCTTAGAGAAACGAATCAAGAACAGATGACTTGTGAGGTGTTCAGTGTGTGAAGATATGAAGAAAAACACCTTTGAAGATTTTGTAGGTAATCATTCGAATCAACGAGGGCAGTAAAAGTAACTTTTAATTACCCTCGATGAAGAACACGACAAACAGTGAAGTGGAGAGGTGAAGTTCGTCTCTGCAGATCTTCCACGCCCTAACTTGGCGGAGGAAGACGGCTACGGCGGCGGCGGAGTGAAGATGTCCGCGGTCAGCGCGAGTACATCGGCGACGAGGTCAAGGCAGTGAAGCTCTTCCTCACCGGCGGCGATGAAGTAGCGGTGGCGCTAGGGTTTGAGAAGCTCGAGCTGGAGAGAGAGGTCGAGCGGAGTAAAAGAAGTGAGGAAGGGAAGGAGGGGTATTTATAGCCACGGTGAAAAACTGCTCGCCCGAAGAAATTGGACGAACGTGCCCCTGACCCTTCTCATTCGCATGACATGTGTCACCCACGTAGTAAGAGGTGGAGATCGTGTTAGATTGTGGGTGAGTGGATAAGTGTATCGTGGGATGCGGAACGGTTTGAGCGGCAAAACCGAAAATTTTGATAAGATAGGTTTTAAAGTTCCGTTCACAATTTCTTCAGCTGACAAGGACACAGTGAAGATTTTGAACGAGTTTCAAATAGAACGCACATGAAGAATTTGTGAACAGATTGGGTTGAGTATAGCATAGAGGGGAAGGGTCCGATCACATTCACTTAGCAGAAAACCAACTTGAAGAAATAGCAATAAGTGAATGCTGTAGAGGACACAAACTCATATATATACCCATAAGTGAATGCTGTAGAAATACCAATGAAGAAAAACGACGGAACCTATGAAGACTATGCAAAGTTGAAGAATATGAATAATTTGAGGAATTTCAACTTTTGGTGGTGGCGTGACCCACCGTATAAGAATGATGATTTCAGATACCGCGTACAATTATCGTAGGGTTCTGAGAATCAAATTCTTCGTTAATTTCTTCACACTAAGAGTGTCATTCTTCATTGATTGCAGAAAAACATTTCTTCATGTGTTGCACATCTAAGTCATCAATTTTGCATAAGTGTTAGGATGAGTGTCCTTTTCAAAGAACATTCGAAGATTCTAGGATATTTAGCTCACACCGCAACTTGCTAAATCTCTTCTCATCCAAGGGCTTTGTGAAGATATCGGCTAGCTGTTCTTCAGTCTTCACATGCTCAATAGAAATGTCGCCCTTCAACACATGATCACGAAGAAAATGATGACGAATCTGAATGTGCTTTGTCTTCGAGTGTTGAACTGGGTTGTGAGCAATCTTGATGGCACTCTCATTGTCACAGAAGAGAGGCACATACTTCATGTTGATGCCGTAGTCCTTGAGAGTTTGCTTCATCCATAGCAATTGGGCACAGCAAGAACCAGCGGCAATGTACTCAACCTCAGCAGTAGATAGTGATACGCAGTTCTATTTCTTCGAGGACCAATAGACCAAAGATCGTCCGAGGAAATGACATGTACCAGATGTTGACTCGCGATCCACACGATCACCAGCATAGTCAGAGTCAGAATATCCAACAAGATCAAAAACCGAGCCCTTGGGGTACCATAATCCAAGTGTTGGTGTGTGAGCTAGATATCGAAGAATATGCTTCACAGCCTTATGGTGTGATTCCTTTGGTGCAGCTTGAAACCGGGCACACATGCAAACACTAAGCATTATATCTGGCCTAGATGCACATAAGTATAATAAGGAACCTATCATGGAGCGGTATACCTTATGATCGAAGTCAATACCATTTTCATCAGTGCACAGATGGCCATTTGTGGGCATAGGAATTTTGACGCCTTTGCAATCTTGCATGCCGAATTTCCTCAGTACATCCTTGAGGTATTTCTCCTGAGATATGAATATGCCATTGTGTTGTTGACGAATTTGAAGACCTAAGAAGAATTTCAACTCTCCCATCCTAGACATTTGATATTCTTCACTCATCATATAGGCAAATTCATCACTGGCGCTTTGATGTCATTGATGATCTTTTCAACTTGCACTTCTTTTGCAATGCGAGGATGATCTGGTTGTCGTTGAAGAATTTGATCAGTGTTTTCTTCAGCACCATTTTCTTCAGGATTTTCTTCAGGTGCATTAGCTCGACGTTCTTCATGTTCTGGAATGAATTCTTCAGCAGATTCTTCAGTAGGAATGAAATCCTCAGTAGCCTTGAACTTGATAGTTTCCTCAGGTGTTGGTTCATCTATCACAGTAGGTAGGTGCTCTCTTTGCGAAACATTAGTTTCATCCAACCGCACATCTACAGTTTCAACAACTTTGTGAAGAACGTTGTTGAAGACTCTGTAGGTGTGCGCGTTCTTTCCGTAACCAAGCATAAAACCTTCATGTGCTTTCGGTGCAAATTTTGAGTTGTGATGAGGATCTCTAATCCAACATTTAACACCGAAGACTTTGAAATAACTTACATTGGATTTCTTATCAGTGAGGAGTTCATAGGCAGTCTTTTTGAAGAATTGGTGAAGATATACTCTGTTGATGATGTGGCACGCAGTATCAATTGCCTCAGTCCAGAAACGACGAGGCGTTTTGTATTCATCAAGCATAGTGCGAGCCATCTCAGCAAGAGTCCTGTTCTTGCGCTCCACACGCCGTTCTGCTGAGGAGTGTAAGGAGCAGATAACTCATGAGTGATACCAAGTTCATCAAGATAGTCATCGAGACCAGAATTCTTGAACTCATTGCCATTGTCACTTCTGATGTGCTTGATCTTCACACCAAAGTTGGTTGAAGCCCTCGAGGAAAATCATTTGAAGACTTCCTGCACTTCATGTTTGTAAGTAACAAGGTGTACCCATGTGTAACGAGAATAATCATCAACGATAACAAAGCCATATTGAGATGCTTCATTTGAGATAGCAGAATAATGATTAGGACCAAAGAGATCCATGTGAAGCAATTCAAATGGGCGAGTGGTGGTCATGATAGTCTTCGCTGGATGCTTGGCCTTGGTCATCATCCCAGCTTCACAGGCTCCGCATAGGTGATCCTTGAGGAATTTGACATTCTCGATGCCAATGACATGCTTCTTCTTCACAAGCGTGTGCAAATTCCTCATGCCTGCATGACCAAGTCATCGATGCCAGAACCAGCCTTCTAAAGCTTTTGCAAGTAAGCACGCGGCTAGTTGTGGTCCTGTAGAGAAATCAACAATATACAGGTCTCCTCTCCTAAAGCCTTCGAAGACTTTGGAATTGTTAGCTTCCATAACCACAACACAACGGTACTTGCCAAAGACAACAATCATATCAAGATCACAAAGCATTGAGACAGACATAAGGTTGTATCCTAAGGACTCAACAAGCATGACTTTGTCCATGTGTCGATCCTTTGTAATCGCAACCTTACCTAGACCCAATACCTGACTTTTTCCTTTGTCAGCAAAGATGATATGCTTCAGATGCGACAGAGATAATGGAGCATCAATCAAAAGATTCTTGTCACCAGTCATGTGGTTTGTACATCCACTATCGAGGACCCACTCAGTGGCTTTGGATTGATCATCCTGCAAGATGAATTAGTGCAGCTTACAAACTCATATACTTCATCAGTGAAGAATATGACATCAATTCATCAGATCAATTTCATCAAGTAAAAGAACTAATAAAGCAATATGAGGACGTGAGAAATGAAAGTTCATTTCTTCATGATTAGCATGCGTCTTATCAGGCATGCTCAGGTCTCCAGCAAATTCTTCAGACGATTACGTGCGTCTGGAGACCTGACCCAGTAGAAGAGATTAGTTCTTTTTCTTCACCACCCACATCTGAAGGGGTGGCAAAGAGTTCATCATTCTGCGAGCTCCATATGAGAAGGATGGCATAGAAGCCAATCCATTTCGTTTCACATAAGATGGGTTAGAGTAAGCATATGAGTAAGAAGAGAAATTCTTCGAGGACTTATGGACATAATGATTTGAAGAATAATGCACATATCCATAATCCTTAGATCTTCCCTGCGAAACAGACGGTTAGCATGATGATGTTCATATGAGGACTTTGATCCATATGAGGAATTTGGTCCATATGAAGAATTTGATCTGAGATTCCTATTCTTCACAGGTGGCGTCATGATGACATTCACCTGATGATTTTCAAGGCATCTTTTGGGAACCCAGATTTTCTTCATAGGGGAGCCGTTCCTGCAGTTAGTGCCAACATATCTAGCAAATACTTCACCATTCTGATTTTTGAACAGCTTATAGTTGGAGTCAATTGACTCATCATCAGAATGAGGAGATTCACATGCAAATCCAGATAAGTTAGATGGATCAACTGGAGGTCCCTTTGCAGCAACCCATGTAGTTTTGGGGTACTGCTCAAGCTTCCAATATGTACCATCAGCATTGAGTTTCCTCTCAAAGGCGATACCCTCTTTCCTAGGGTTCCTGTTGAGGATCTGCTTTTTAAGCACATCACAAATAGCCTGATGCCCTTTGAGGCTTTTGTACATGCCTGTCGTGTACAATTCCTTCAGCCCTGCATCATAAGTGATACTAGCAATGTCCTCGGATGAGGAGTTAGTGATAGCAGAGGCATGTGAAGAATTTGAAACATTAGCAGCATTTGAACATTCAAGTGAAGAATTACCAGATTCACGTTCAATGCACTTCAAGCATGGTGGAACAAATTCTTCCTGAGAAGCGCTGATTTGTTGAGCAAGTAATGAATCGCGCTCCTTCTGAAGATCTTCATAACTCACTCTTAGCTTCTCAAGGTCTTGCTTTCTTTGAAGAAATTCATAAGAAAGCTTCTCATGATCTGATAAGAGAGTGTTATGATGACTTTGAAGTTTGTCAAGCTTGGACTGAAGTCTCTGAAGATTTTCAGTCAAAGTTTCAGTGCGATCCATTTCTTCACCCAACATATCATCACTTTTATTTAGCATGTTTTGAACCTTTTCTAAAGCCCTTTGTTGTTTTATAGCAATCTTAGCAAGTTTAGAATAGCTGGGTTTAAGGTTTTCATCAGATTCATTCTCACTTGATTCAGAGGAGGTATATTTGAGTACCTTGGCACCCTTTGCCATGAAGCAATAGGTGGGAGCGTAGTCATCATCGCCTTCATAAGCCTTGTTGGTGAGGTCATTTTCTTCAGTGTTGAAGATAGGCTTGTTGACGAATGCAGTAGCGAGAGCAAGGCTCGCCACTCCGGATTCGAACTCCTCAGATGACTCCTCTTCCTCATTTTCTTCAGATTCAGCCTCAGAGTCCATTTCCTTGCCAATGAATGCCCTGGCCTTCTTGGAGATGCTCTTCTTGTGATATGAAGGCTTGGAGGATTTTGATGATGAGGATTTTGTGGATTTCTTATTTTTCTTTGCATCATCAGAACTGTAATCCTTGTATTTCTTCTTCTTTGATTCCTTTTCCCACTGAGGACAATCTTGAATGAAATGTTTAGGTTTCTTGCATTTGTGACAGAGCCTCTTCTTGTAGTCACTGGATGAGGAATCATTGCTCCTTGAGGATCTTCCAAGGCGACCACGTCTTGAGAACTTTTGGAACTTCTTCACGAGCAGAGCCAGATCATGGCTCAGTTCTTCAGGATCACCAAGGCTGCTACCAGAGTCTTCATCTTCGGACTCAGATACTACCTTGGCCTTCAGTGCATGTGTTCTGCCATAGCTTGAACCATAGAGATCTCTCTTTTCAGCAAGTTGGAACTCATGAGTATTTAGCCTCTCGAGAATATCAACGGGATCAAGTGACTTGTAATCAGCACGTTCTTGTATCATCAATGCCAGAGTTTCAAATGAGGAATCAAGCGATCTCAGCAATTTCTTCACCACCTCATGGTTAGTGATGTCAGTGGAACCAAGTGCTTGAAGCTCATTTGAGATGTCAGTGAGGCGATCGAAGGTTTGTTGAACATTTTCATTGTCGAGTCTTTTGAAGCGGTTGAAGAGATTGCAAAGAACATCAACTCGAGAGTGACGCTCAGTTGAGACTCCTTCATTCACTTTGGACAACCTGTCCCAGATAAGCTTTGCTGTTTCCAAAGCACTCACTCTGCCATACTGTCCTTTCCTCAGATGGCCACATATGATATTCTTCGCTTGAGATTCGAGTTGCTTGAATCTCTTCACATCGGTAGCATTCAGAGAAGGTGTGACTAAGGGAACACCATTTTCCACAACATACCAGAGATCGTTATCAATTGCTTCAAGATGCATTAGCATCTTATTCTTCTAGTAGGGGTAGTCTGTCCCATCGAAGGTAGGACACCCAGCAGAGACCTTGATCATACATGCGGTCGACATAACTAAAACTCTAGGCAGTTAAACCAAAATCATACAGAACAAGGGAGTACCTCGCTCTGATACCAATTGAAAGTGCGTTATATCGACTAGAGGGGGGTGAATAGGCGATTTTTATGAAATTCTTCACTGAGGAATTTGCCGGTGAGGAAATTCCTTAGCGAAGAACTACTAGCAGCGGAATAAGTACTCAAAAGTAAACATAATAGAATACAAGCATAGTCGTCATGATGAAATGAAGACAGGAATATAGTACAGGAAGTGTAATCACATGATAACATCGGATGAAGACAAACAGACTGAAGAAATTGAACTGAGGAAATTGAGAAAGTCTTCAGTCAAAGTCTTCAAACACAGATATGAACAAACACACAACACAGTTATGAGGAAATGAAAGAGTTGAGGAAATAGAACCAGTAAGCTTGGTGAAGACAATGATTTGGTAGACCAGTTCCAACTGCTGTCTCAGTTGTACGTCTGGTTGGAGCGGCTGAGTATTTAAACTCGAGGACACACAGTCCCGGACACCCAGTCAAGGACACTTAGTCCAAGACACCTAGTCCTCACCGTATTCTCCTTGAACTAAGGTCACACAGACCTCGTCCAATCACTCGTGGTAAGTCTTCAGGCGACTTCCAAACCTTCACAAACTCGGTCACTCGGCTATCCACAATTCCTCTTGGATGCTCTAGACCATGACGCCTAACCGTCTGGAAGAAGCACAGTCTCCAAAGGTAACAAGCGTCGGATCCACTTAGGATCAATCTCTTCAGTGATGCTCAATCACTTGGGGTTTGTAGGTGTTTGGGTTTTGGGTTTTGGTTTTTCCTCACTTGATGATTTTCGCTCAAAGTCCTCGGAGGAAGGGTTGCTCTCAAATGACAAGTGTCAGTTTCTCTCGGAGCAGCCAACCAGCTAGTGGTTGTAGGGGGTGGCTATTTATAGCCTAGGGAGCAGCCCGACATGATAAGACATAAATGCCCTTCAATGATATAATCATTAGGTGGATAGATATTTTGGGACAGCTGGCGCATAGCACAGCAACGGTCGGAATTTTGAGTAGCAAAATCCTCAGGGCTATCATGTTCCTCACTGTGTAGGCAATCCGCACTGGTGAATCCTAACTCCTCAGTCAGGACAAATTCCTCAGAGACCAGAAGAACTTCGTCTCTATCACTGAAGAAATTGACTGAACTATACGAGATTTCCAATGGCTTCACTCGAAGGGATTGGTAGGTGTAGGATTTTGAGTTGAGCATCACATGAAAAAATTTCCTTAGTATTTCCTCGACCCCCTTTAACAGTACGGTGTTTCCTATGACTCAAGAAAGAGAAAATGAAACTACGAAAACAAAAGTCTTCTCGCTTCATGTTCCTCGAAAGAATACCAAGTCTTCAAGGTCACACCAATTTCTTCACTTTCAAAGTCTTCAGAAAGTCTTCAGAATACCAAAATCTTCAGTCGAAGATATTCATTTTTTGGGGTCGACTTTTCTTGTAAATATCAAACTCCTCATAGACTTATAGACATGTGTACACTCACACACGCATTAGTCCCTTAACCTATAAGTCTTCAATACACCAAAATCACTAAGGGGCACTAGATGCACTTACACAACCAAAAGCCTAAGCTTGGTAAGCCCCGGAAGGGATCCCCTCTTTCGTCTTCGTCCATCGGTAACTTTACTTGGAGCTATATTTTTATTCACCACATGATATGTGTTTTGCTTGGAGCGTCTTGTATGATTTGAATCTTTTCTTTTTAGTTTACCACAATCATCCTTGCTGTACACACCTTTTGAGAGAGACACACATGAATTGGAATTTAATAGAATACTCTATGTGCTTCACTTATATCTTTTGAGCTAGATAATTTTGCTCTAGTGCTTCGCTTATATATTTTAGAGCACGATGGTGGTTTTATTTTATAGAAATAATTGATCTCTCATGCTCCACTTATATTATTTTGAGAGTCCTTTAGAACAGCATGGTAATTTGCTTTGGTTATAAAATTAGTCCTAATATGATAGGCATCCAAGATAAAAACTTGAAAGTGCATTAAATACTAAGAGAAGTTGGATGCTTGATAGTTGTTTTGAGATATAAAGGTGGTAATATTAGAGGTGTGCTAGCTGAGTAATTATGAAATTGAGAAATACTTGTGTTGAAGTTTGGAAGTCCCGTAGCATGGACATATGGTAAACTATGCGTGACAAATTTTAAGCATGAGGTGTTCTTTGATTGCTTTCCTTATGAGTGGCGGTCGAGGACGAGCGATGGTCTTTTCCTACCAATCTATCCCCCTAGGAGCATGTGCATAGTGCTTGGTTTTGATGACTTGTAAATTTTTGCAATAAGTATGTGAGTTCATTATGACTAATGTTGAGTCCATGGATTATACGCACTCTCACCCTTCCATCATTGCTAGCCTCTTCTGTACCGTGCATTGCCCTTTCTCACGTTGAGAGTGGTGCAAACTTCGCCAGTGCATCCAAACCCCGTGATATGATACGCTCTATCACAGAGAAGCCTCCTTATATCTTCCTCAAAATAGCCACCATAGCTACCTATTATGGCATTTCCATAGCCATTCCGAGATATATTGCCATGCAACTTTCCACCGTTCATTTACTATGACACGCATCATCATTTTCATATTGCCTTGCATGATCATGTAGTTGACATCGTATTTCTGGAAAAGCCACCATGCTTAATTTTTCATACATGTCACTCTTGATTCATCGCATATCCTGGTACACCGCCGGAGGCATTCACATAGAGTCATATTTTGTTCTAAGTATCGAGTTGTAATTCTTGAGTTGCAAGTAAATAAAAGTGTGATGATCATCATTAGAGCATTGTCCCATGTGAGGAAAGGATGATGGAGACTATGATTCCCCGGCAAGTCGGGATGAGACTCCGGACGAAAAATAAAAAAGAAAAAAAGAAGAAAAAAAGAAGGCCATAAAAAAGAGAGAAGAAGGCCCAAATAAAAAATGAGAGAAAAAGAGAGAAGGGACAATGTTACTATCCTTTTTCCACACTTGTGCTTCAAAGTAGCACCATGATCCTCATGATAGAGAGTCTCTTATTTTGTCACTTTCATATATACTAGTGGGAAATTTTCATTATAGAACTTGGCTTGTATATTCCAGTGACGGGCTTCCTCAAATGCCCTAGGTCTTCATGAGAAAGCAAGTTGGATGCACATCCACTTACTTTCTTTGATGAGCTTTCATATATTTATAGCTCTAGTGCATCCGTTGCATGGCAATCCCTACTCCTTGCATTGACATCAATCGGTGGGCATCTCCATAGCCCATTGATTAGCCACATCAATGTGAGAGTTTCTCCTTTTTGTCTTCTCACACAACCTCAATCATCATATTCTATTCCACCCATAGTGCTATGTCCATGGCTCGCACTCATATATTGCGTAAAAGTTGAAAGAGTTTGAAAAGGCTAAGTATGAAACAATTGCTTGGCTTGTCATCGGGGTTGTGCATGATGAGCGCATTTTGTGTGAAGAAAATGAAGCATGGCCAAACTATATGATTTTGGAGGGATAAGCTTTCTTTGGATATGTTATTTTTATAAGACATAATTTCTTGGTCGGCATACTTGAAGTATTATTATTTTTATGTCAACATTAAACTTTTATCTTGAATCTTTAGGATCTAAACATTCATGCCACAATAAAGAAAATAACATTGAAGAATATGCTAGAAAGCATTCCACATCAAAAATTCTGTTTTTATCATTTACCTACTCAAGGACGAGCAGGAATTAAGCTTGGGGATGCTTGATATGTCTCCAACGTATCTATAATTTTTGATTGTTCCATGCTATTATATATTCCGTTTTGCATGTTTAATGGGCTTTATTATACACTTTTATATTATTTCTGGCACTAACCTATTAACCCAAGGCCCAGTGCAAATTGTTGTTTTTCCCTATTTCAGTGTTTCGCAGAAAAGGAATATCAAACGAAGTCCAAATGGAATGAAACCTTCGGGAGCGTGATTTTTGGAACAAACGTGATCTAGAGGACTTGGAGTGGACGTCAATAACCAACCGAGGAGGCCACGAGGCAGGGGCGCGCCTACCCACCTGGTCGCGCCCTCCCCCCTCGTTGGCCCCTCATGGCTCAACCGACCTACTTCTTCCTCCTATATATGATCATATACCCCAAAAACAACCAGGAGCACCACGAAACCCTATTTCCACCGCCGCAACCTTCTATACCCAAGAGATCCCATCTTGGGACCTTTTCCGGAGCTCCGCCGGAGGGGGCATCGATCATGGAGGGCCTCTACATCAACTCCATGGCCCCTCCGATGATGTGTGAGTATTTTACTTCAGACCTTCGGGTCCATAGCTATTAGCTAGATGGCTTCTTATATCTCTTTGTATCTCAATACAAAGTTCTCCTCGATCTTCTTGGAGATCTATTCCATGTAACTCTTTTTGTGGTGTGTTTGCTGAGATCCGATGAATTGTGTGTTTATGATCAAGTCTATCTATGAACAATATTTGATTCTTCTCTGAAATCTTTTATGCATGATTGGTTATCTTTGCAAGTCTCTTCGAATTATCAGTTTGGTTTGGCCTACTAGATTGTTCTTTCTTGCAATGGGAGAAGTGCTTAGCTTTGGGTTCAATCTTGCGGTGCTCGATCCCAGTGACAGAAAGGGAAACAACACGTATTGTATTGTTGCCATCGAGGATAAAAAGATGGGGTTTATATCATATTGCTTGAGTTATCCCTCTACATCATGTCATCTTACCTAATGTGTTACTCTGTTCTTATGAACTTAATACTCTAGATGCATGCTGGATAGCGGTCGATGTGTGGAGTAATAGTAGTAGATGCAGGTAGGAGTCGGTCTACTTGTCACGGACGTGATGCCTATATACATTACCATGCCTAGATATTCTCATAATTATTAGCTTTTCTATCAATTGCTCGACAGTAATTTGTTCACCCACCGTAATACTTATGCTATCTTGAGAGAAGCCACTAGTGAAACCTATGGCCCCCGGGTCTATTCTCCATTATACTAATCCCCCGTCAACAAGTTATTTATATTACCGTTTATTTTGCAATCTTTACTTTTAATATTTATCATAAAAATACCAAAAATATTATCTTATCATCTCTATCAGATCTCACTCTCGTAAGTGACCGTGAAGGGACTAACAACCCCTTTATCGCGTTGGTTGCGAGGTTCTTATTTGTTTGTGTAGGTACGAGGAACTTGCATGTGGCCTCCTACTGGATTGATACCTTGGTTCTCAAAAACTCAGGGAAATACTTAAGCTACTTTGCTGCATCACCCTTTCCTCTTCAAGGGAAAACCAGCGCAGTGCTCAAGAGGTAGCAGTATTCTGCTTGTGCAAAACTGGCTTGCACCCGTTATATGCGAACATAGAGCTTATCACACCCGATCATCACGTGGTGTCTCGCCACGACGAACTGTAGCAATGGTGCATACTCAGGGAGAACACTTATACCTTGAAATTTAGTGAGCGATCATCTTATAATGCTACCATCGTACTAAGAAAAATAAGATGCATAACGGATAAACATCACATGCAATCAATATAAGTGATATGATATGGCCATCATCATCTTGTGCCTTTGATCTCCATCTCCAAAGAACCGTCATGATCACCATCGTCACCAGCTTGACACCTTGATCTCCATCGTAGCATCATTGTCGTCTCGCCAATTATTGCTTCTACGACTATCGCTCCCGCTTAGTGATAAAGTAAAGCAATTACATGGCGATTGCATTTCATACAATAAAGCGACAACCATATGGCTCTTGCCAGTTGCCAATAACTATGTTACAAAACATGATCATCTCATACAACAATTTATATAATCATGTCTTGACCATATCACATCACAACATGCCCTGCAAAAACAAGTTAGACGTCCTCTACTTTGTTGTTGCAAGTTTTATGTGGCTGCTACGGGCTTAGCAAGAACAGTTCTTACCTACGCATCAAAAACCACAACGCGGTATGGTGATTGATTTTTTATCTTCGGAAAGAACCCTATTCATTGAATCCGATTCAAATAAAGTTGGAGAAACTGACACCCGCCAGCCACCTGTGTGCAAAGCATGTCGGTAGAATAGTCTCATGAACGCGGTCATGTAATGTCGGTCCGGGCCACTGATACGTCTCCAACGTATCTCTAATTTTTTATTGTTCCATGCTATTATATTATCTGTTTTGGATGTTTAATGGGCTTTAATATGCTCTTTTATATTATTTTGGGGACTAACCTATTAACCGGAGGCCCAGTGCTAGTTTATGTTTTTTTGCCTATTTTAGAGTTTCGTAGAAAAGGAATACCAAATGGAATCCAAACGGAATGAAACCTTCGCGATGATCTTTCTTGGACCGAAAGAAAACCAGAAGACTTGGAGTTGAAGTCTGGAACTCCGTGAGGCAGCCACGAGGCAGGAGGGAGCGCCTAGGGGGGTAGGTGTGCCCCCACCATCATGGGCCCCCCGAAGCTCCACCAACATACTTCTTTCGCCTATATATACTCTTATACCCTAGAATCATCAGGGGGAGCCATGCAACCACTTTTCCACCGCCTCAACCTTCTGTACCCATGAGATCCCATCTTGGGGCCTTCTCCGGCGATCTGCCGAAGGGGGAATCAATCATGGAGGGCTTCTACATCAACACCATAGCCTCTCCGATGAAGCGTGAGTAGTTTACGACAGACCTTCGGGTCCATAGTTATTAGCTAGATGGCTTCTTCTCTCTCTTTGATCTTCAATACAAAGTTCTCCTTGATGTTCTTGGAGATCTATTTGATGTAATACTCTTGTGCGGTGTGTTTGCCGAGATCAATGAATTTATTATCTATGAATATTATTTGGTTCTTCTCTGAATTCTTATATGCATGATTTGATATCTTAGCAAGTCTCTTCAAATTATCGGTTTAGTTTGGCCTACTAGACCGATCTTTCTTGCAATGGGAGAAGTGCTTAGCTTTGGGTTCAATCTTGTGGTGTCCTTTCCCAGTGACAGCAGGGGCAGCAAGGCACGTATTGTATTGTTGCCATTGAGGATAAAAAGATGGGGTTTATATCATATTGCTTGAGTTTATCCCTCTACATCATGTCATCTTGCTTAAAGTGTTACTCTGTTCTTATGAACTTAATACTCTAGAGGCTTGCTGGATGGCGGTCGATGTGTGGAGTTATAGTAGTAGATGCAGAATCGTTTCGATCTACTTGACAGGGACGTGATGCCTATATTCATGATCATTGCCTTAGATATCTTCATAACTAGGCGCTTTTCTATCGATTGCTCGGCAATAATTTGTTCACCCACCGTAATACATGCTATCTGAGAGAAGCCACTAGTGAAACCTATGGCCCTCGGGTCTCTTTCTTATTATATTGCATCTCTTTTATTTGCATCGCATCTCATTTACTATTTTGCAATCTTTAATTTCCAATCTATACAACAAAAATACCAAAAATATTTATTTTATTATCCCTATCAGATCTTTCTTTTGCGAGTGGCCGTGAAGGGATTGACAACCCCTTTATCGTGTTGGTTGCAATATTCTTGATTGTTTGTGCAGGTACTAGGTGACTTGTGCGTTGTCTCCTACTGGATTGATACCTTGGTTCTCAAAAACCGATGGAAATACTTACGGTACTTTGCTGCATCACCCTTTCCTCTTCAAGGGAAAACCAACGCATGCTCAAGAGGTAGCAAGAAGGATTTATGGCGCCGTTGCCGGGGAGATCTACACCAAGTCAAGACATACCAAGTACCCATCATAAACTATTTTCCCTCGCATTACATTATTTGCCATTCTCCTCTCGATTTCCTCTCCCCCACTTCACCTTTGCCGTTTTAGTCGCCCTTTTTCCGTTCGTCTCTTTTCGCTTGCTTCTTGTGAGTTCGTGTGTTAGATTGTTTTGTTTCGCCTTCATGGCTAGCCTTCCTTTGTCTCCCGATTTTGAAGTTCTTCACTTCAAACAAATACAAGGAGAAAACCTAAAAGATGCTTGGTACAGGATGATAGAATCCTACCGTAATTGCACTATAGAGGGAGATTTCAAGATTTTACTTCGTAATTTTTATGTTGGGCTAACCGTGTCCCATAGACAACTCTTGGAATTTGCCGCCAAAGGGAATTTTATTGAAATTGATCCCAGTATTGCGCATGAGATTATAGAGGGAATAGTAGGAGTACTTCCCCCACAAAAGGGACTACATCCTACTCAAGAAGGAACCCAAGTTTTTGAGAAACTATGCGAAGTACAAAAATCTCTTGAACCTCTTAAAAATGTTAGTGGGAACCTTCACCGTATGAATATGTTGATCACTCTATGCAATAAGCGGTTGGATGCTCTTGATCTAAAAACCTCCGAGTATGAAGGGAAACGTAAGTAACCTCCCGGATTCGAGCATAACCCCATTAAAAGTATAAATACCAAATATGGCAATACCTAGATCTATTCATGCTTTTATGCCTAGCTAGGGGCGTTAAACGATAACGCTTGTCGGGAGGCAACCCAATTTTATTTTTGTTATTTGCTTTTTGTTCCTGTTTAGTAATAAATAATTCATTTTGTCTCTGTTATGATTGTGTTTTTTATGTTTTAATTAGTGTTTGTGCCAAGTAAAGTCTTTAGGATCTTCTTGGGTGATTGTTGTTTGATCTTGCTGATAAAAACAGAAAGTGTGCGCTCATGAAAATAATCTTATTTTTTTACCAGAGAGTGATAAAATACCAATTCCAACTGCAGTAAATCAATATACAAATTTTCCTGGTCGTCCCAATTATTCATAATTTTTGGAGTTACAGAAGTATTCGAAACATCCAGATTGCTACAGACTTTTCTGTTTTTGACAGATTCTGTTTTTCGTGTGTTGTTTGCTTATTTTGATGAATCTATGGCTAGTATCGGGGTGTATGAACCATAGAGAGGTTGTAATACAATAGGTTTAACACCAATATAAATAAAGAATGAGTTAATTACAGTGTCTTAAAGTGGTGGTTTATTTTCTTATGCTAACGGAGCTCATGAGATTTTCTATTGAGTTTTGTGTTGTGAAGTTCTCAAGTTTTTGGGTACAGATTTGATGGATTTTGGAACAAGGAGTGGCAAGAGCCTAAGCTTGGGGATTCCCGAGGCACCCCAAGGTAAAATTCAAGGACAACAAAAAGCCTAAGCTTGGGGATGCCCCGGAAGGCATCCCCTCTTTCGTCTTCGTCTATCGGTAACTTTACTTGAGGCTATATTTTTATTCACCACATGATATGTGTTTTGCTTGGAGCATCTTGTATGATTTGATTCTTTTCTTTTTAGTTTACCAGAATCATCCTTGCTGTAAACACCTATTGGGAGGGACACGCATGAATCGAAATTTATTAGAATACTCTATGTGCTTCACTTATATCTTTTTAGCTATACAATTTTTCTCTAGTACTTCACATATATATTTTTAGAGCACGGTGTTGGTTTTATTTTATAGAAATTATTGATCTCTCATGATTCAGTTATATTATTTTGAGAGTCTTTTAGAACAGCATGGTAATTTTCTTTGGCTATAAAACTAGTCCTAATATGATGGGCATCCAAGATGGGTATAATAAAAACTTTCATATAAAGTGTGTTGAATACTGTGAGAAGTTTGATGCTTGATGATTGTTTTGAGACATGAGGATGGTAATATTAGAGTCATGCTAGTAAACTAATTGTGAATTTGAGAAATACTTGTGTTGAGGTTTGCAAGTCCCGTAGCATGCATGTATGGTAACCGTTGTGTAACAAATTTGAAGCATGAGGTATTTCTTTGATTGTCTACCTTATGAGTGGCGGTCAGGGACGAGCGATGGTATTTTCCTACCAATCTATCCCCCTAGGAGCATGCACGTAGTGCTTGGGTTTTGATGACTTGTAGATTTTTGCAATAAGTACGTGAGTTCTTTATGACTAATGTTGAGTCCATGGATTATACGCACTCTCACCCTTCCACCGTTAATAGCCTCTATAGTACCGCACAACTTCCGCCGGTACCATAAACCCACCATTTACCTTCCTCAAAAAAGCCACCATACCTACCTATTATGGCATTTCCATAGCCATTCCGAGATATATTTCCATGCAACTTTCCACCGTTCCGTTTATTATGACACGGTCCATCATTGTCATATTGCCTTGCATGCACATGTAGTTGACATCGTATTTGTGGCAAAGCCACCATTTATAATTTTTTCATACATGTCACTCTTGATTCATTGCACATTCTGGTACACCGCCGGAGGCACACATATAGAGTCATATTTTTGTTCTAAGTATTGAGTTGTAATCTTTGAGTTGTAAATAAATAGAAGTGTGATGATCATCATTATTAGAGCATTGTCCCATGTGAGGAAACAAAAAAAGAGAAAAAGGGCCAAAGAAGCCAAACAAAAAAAGAGAGAAAAAGAGAGAAGGGACATTGCTACTATCCTTTTTCCACACTTGTGCTTCAAAGTAGCACCATGATCTTCATGATAGAGAGTCTCTTATTTTGTCACTTTCATATATTAGTGGGAAATTTCCATTATAGAACTTGGCTTGTATATTCCAACGCTGGGCTTCTTCAAATGCCCTAGGTCTTTGTGAGCAAGCAAGTTGGATGCACACCCACTTAGTTTCTTTTGTTAAGCTTTCATACATTTATAGCTCTAGTGCATCCGTAGCATGGCAATCCCTACTCACTAACATTGATATCTATTGATGGGCATCTCCATAGCCCATTGATATGTCTAGTTGATGTGAGACCATCTTCCTCCTTTTTGTCTTCTCCACAACCACCACTCTATTCCACCTATAGTGCTATGTCCATGGCTCGTGCTCATGTATTGCGTGAAAGTTGAAAAACTTTGAAATACTAAAGTATGAAACAACTTCTAGGCTTGTCATCGGGGTTGTACATTATTTGAATATTTTGTGTGACGAAGATGGAGCATAACCAAAATATATGATTTTGTAGGGATGAACTTTCTTTGGCCATGTTATTTTGAGGAGACATAATTACTTTGTTAGTATGCCTGAAGTATTATTATTTTTATGTCAATATTAAAATTTTGTCTTGAATCTTTTGGATCTGAACATTCATGCCACAATAAAGAAAATTACATTGATAAATATGTTAGGTAGCATTCCACATCAAAAATTCTATTTTTATCATTTACCTACTCAAGGACGAGAAGGAATTAAGCTTGGGGATGCTTGATACGTCTCCAACATATCTATAATTTTTTGATTGTTCCATGCTATTATATTATCTGTTTTGGATGTTTAATGGGCTTTAATATGCTCTTTTATATTATTTCTGGGACTAACCAAGTAACCGGAGGCCCAGCACCAGTTTCTTTTTTTTTGCCTATTTTAGAGTTCTGCAGAAAAGGAATACCAAACGGAATCCAAACGGAATGAAACCTTCGAGATGATATTCTTGGATCGAAAGCAAACCAGTGGACTTAGAGTTGAAGTTTGGAACTCCGCGAGGTGGCCACGAGGCAGGAGGGCGCGCCCCCACCCTTGTGGGCCCCATGAAGCTCCACCGATGTACTTCTTTCGCCTATATATACTCTTATACCCTAGGAACATCGGGGGGATCCACGAAACCACTTTTCCACTGCCGCAACATTCTGTACCCGTGAGATCCCATCTTGGGGCCTTTTCCGGCGATCCACCGGAGCGGGAATCGATCACGAAGGGCTTCTACATCAACACCATAGCCTCTCCGATGAAGCATGAGTAGTTTACCACAGACCTTCGGGTCCATAGTTATTACCACAGACCTCTCTCTCTTTGATCTTCAATACAAATTTCTCCTCGATCTTCTTGGAGATCTATTCGATGTAATACTCTTTTGCAGTGTGTTTGCTGAGATCCGATGAATTGTGGGTTTATGAACTTGATTATCTATGAATATTATTTGGTTCTTGTCTGAATTCTTATATGCATGATTTGATATCTTTGCAAATCTCTTTGAATTATCGGTTTAGTTTGGCCTACTAGATTGATCTTTCTTGCAATGCGAGAAGTGCTTAGCTTTGGGTTCAATCTTGTGGTGTCCTTTCCCAGTGATAGTAGGGGCAGCAAGGCACGTATTGTGTTGTTGCCATCGAGGATAAAAAGATGGGGTTTATATCATATTGGTTGAGTTTATCCCTCTACATCATGTCATCTTTCTTAAAGTGTTACTCTGTTCTTATGAACTTAATACTCTAGATGCATGCTGGATAGCAGTCGATGTGTGGAGTAATAGTAGTAGATGCAGAATTGTTTCGATCTACTTGACACGGGCGTGATTCCTATATTCATGATCATTACCTTAGATATCTTCATAACTATGCGCTTTTCTATCAATTACTCGGCAGTAATTTGTTCACCCACTGTAATACATGCTATCTTGAGAGAAGCCACTAGTGAAACCTATGGCCCCTGGGTCTCTTTCTTATAATATTGCATCTCTTTTATTTACATCGCATCTCATTTACTATTTTGCAATCTTTACTTTCCAATATATACAACAAAAATAACAAAAATATTTATCTTATTATCCTTATCAGATCTCACTTTTGTGAGTGGCCGTGAAGGGATTGACAACCCCTTTATCGCATTGGTTGCAAGGTTCTTGATTGTTTGTGCAGGTACTAGGTGACTTGTGCGTTGTCTCATACTGGATTGATACCTTGGTTCTCAAAAACTGAGGGAAATACGTATGCTACTTTGTTGCATCACCCTTTCATCTTCAAGGGAAAACCAATGCATGCTCAAGAGGTAGCAGCCGCTTCATCCAACAATACCGCCGAATCAAGAAACAACTAGTGATGGCAAGCAATATGTATATACCCACGCCCACAACTCCTTTGTGTTCTACTCGTGCATATAACATCTACGCATAGACCTGGCTCGGATCCCCATCTTGGGGAACGCAGTATTTCAAAAAAATTCCTACGATCACGCAAGATCTATCTAGGGATGCATAGCAATGAGAGGGAAGAGTGTGTCTATGTACCCTCATAGACCGAAAGCGGAAGCATTAAGTAACGTGGTTGATGTAGTCTAACATCTTCGCGATCCAACCGATCAAGTATCGAAGACACGACACCTCCGTGATCTGCACATGTTCAGCTTGGTGATGTCCCTCAAACTCTAGATCTAGCTGAAGCCGAGGGAGAGTTTCGTCAGCATGACGGTCTGTTGACGGTGATGATGAAGTTGCCGATGTAGGGCTTCGCCTAAACACTATGACAATATGACCGAGGTGGAAATCTATGGAGGGGGCACCGCACATGGCTAAGAGATCAACTTGTGTGTCTATGGGGTGCCCGCTCCCCTGTATATAAAGGAGTGGAGGAGGGGAGGGCAGGCCTCCTATGGCACGCCCTAAGGGGGGATTCCTACTCCTAGTAGGAGTAGGCTTCTGTGGGGACCCCGACTCATAAGTCGTGATCACCGAATGGACGTGTACAGTGATCCCAGAGATCAATGCTCATTGAACACATAGAAGCTGAATAACAAGAGACTTTACATTCGTACATACCGTATTACACAAGTAGGACCATTATGGTCAAGTCTTGAGTATAGCATCGCAGCGGAAATCTTCATCGATAACTTGGACCCATGCCATCTGCCTTAACCCTACAGGCATTCTGACTGGGAAGCGTCCTAGCTCGCATGTTCGTCACCAAGGTACTCTTCATTATATCCTGTTCTTTCATGCCTTGCCAATAAAATAACTAGTGGCAAGCCAATGAGTACTTTGAATGTACTCGCAAGCAACCCAAGGGTGATAACAAAATAATTATGCAAGGCACTACTGCTAATTTTGGCATTTTTACGGAAAGCTAGTTTTTCTCATGCAAGTATGATCAACATTTATCAAGAATATGAATGCATCTGCAACAAGTATCAGGAGGTTACAGACATCAACATCGAGAGAGAGAGTTATGACCAACTCATGCTCAAGCTCATCGTGACTTCCTCACGAATCACGTCAATATTTTTACCAAACCGTGTTGTTTGTCAGAAACATATGGACGTAGTCTAAGCAGCACCACCCAATTGTCCTTGACCGTGGACACGGCTATTCGAATAGTTTTACACTCTGCAGAGGTTGCACACTTTACACACAAGATACGGGGAACTTCTGTGTCATCCACAACCCGCGGTACCTCAAGTACCCGGGGTAAGCACCCGATCACTATCTTTCCCTAGACGACACTAACAAGGAGTCCACTCGTTGTTCTGTATCCTCACGATGTACATCATATGAGACTCACTCAAGATCGTAACATCCGAGAGGGGACACAATGGTGTATCCGGTGCCCTGTGAAAATAGTCATGGCCGCCCTACCTGGCACGACCCCGTCCCGAGAGAGCGCACCAACAACTCTCCCGTCACTAGTAATGCGGGCTCCAAGCTAGTATCGGCCTAGGTAATCAATAATGCCCTTTCCCATACAAGGGTAGAGTGGTTGCGCATGTAAGGTTGGGACAGTCGACAAATCTTAAATCTAATCCGTCTCTGTAAACAACACTTTTATCGAGCCTCGGTACACTACCTCTCCACCAAGTAGTGACCTAGTTCATCATCATCTCCCAGGGGCATTAGTGGCACCCACTGGGCTGTTTGCAAGTATGTCAAACCACACTTGTTTCTTTCCATGCATAACCCTGACCCACTTTGCGTAGGCATTTACTATAGCATATTTCTACAACCCACCAACACAACTCTAAGAAGGGATAGAGTCATGAACAATGCAAGTATCGATGGAGTATGCAACGGAGGCAATCCTAGCAAGGTTACCATTCAAGGTATATCATGCACTCAGTGAAGTAACGAAGATGCCATCATGATGTAAAATGGTTCATCATGGTCAAAGGGCTGCTTGCCTGTTTTAACAAAGTCTTCGAGGTCTTCAAATATCTCTGGTCCAACTCCAAGCATTTCGTCTACTTCGTCAACTATCATTGAAAGCAACCATAATAAGCAACACAACAAGGCAGAAATAAAAGTGCTCCAAAAATATTGATTTGACTTTTCTAGGACATCTCTGGTTATATGAAAATTAATCAGAGTGGTTTCATTGGAATTGGGTCAGTGGATATTTCTAAACATTTTGATATGAGGAAATCAAGGGGTTTATAGATTTGCAAGAAGTGTAGAGAAACATATTTTTGAAAAATGAGCAAAGGCACCCATTTAACAAATCATGATTTTAGAAGCATCTAGGAGTTGGTTTCACTGGATTTGGAGTTCAAATGATTTCTCTATGAATTTGCAAAGTTTGCTATATATGAAGAAATAGACCATTATTTGAGGTTATACAGAAAGTATTAGTAAAAATGTTCAAAAACTAAGTTTTGAACTTATAGACATCTAGGATTTTGAATCATGGAATTTGGATCAAAAATGGGCTCTCTGTGATTTTCTAAAGTTCATCACAGAAATGGAAAATGGGGTTTTAATAAATATTTCTGAAGAGAAAGTTTCTGGAAAAATGTGCAAATAACACTATGTGATAGATCATGATTTGTGGATCCCCTAGAAATTTGAATCATCAAATTTGGAGTTGATTTGATTTATTTAAGTGCTTTTGAAGTCTATTGGGAAAAAGAAAAAGGGAAAGGGGGCTTTACCCTTATCATGCGCGCAAGGCGAGAGATAGGCAGCAGGCCGGCCCAGCTGCTCGGCCGCGCGCGGGCTATCGACGCAGGAGGTGTACTCGGGGAAATACGCCTTCCCTGAGCGAAGGCGTCAGCAGGCAGAGCTCGTGTCCACTTAAACGAGGTGGGGCCCTCCTGTCAGGTTCGTCCTCCACCTCCCGCGTGGGTGCGACAGGAGACAGAGGAGGTGCTCGACGCTGGTCGCCGAAGCTACAGGGCGTCTCCGGCGATGTTTTGCCCACCGGCGTGCTCAGGGGACCCGGCCGCATCCAACCGTAGGTGGCACGGTCGCCCAGCGGCACCAGGTCGAGCAGGGCGTCGACCGCGGCGGACGAGGCTGAAGGTGGTGGTGGAACTCGACAGAACAACCACGGGGAGGAGGGGGAGAAGCACGGAAGGGGATCGCGGTGACTGTGGAGGTGCTCTAGTGCGGTCTAGAGGGGAGGAGGAGGAGTGGTGGGTGCGAATTTAGGCGGAGGCCGACGGCAAGGCTCCGACCATGGTGGCGGATGGAGAGCGCGATGAGGGGAGTGGGTTTGTCCAGGGGGTCGCTGGGAGGGAGAGAGAGCGAACGGAGGCCAGAGAGGGCCCGGGGATGGCCTTTTATGGTGGGGCGATGGTGCACCGTGGGCTCGTGCGCCGGCGAGCTCGTGCTCGTCGCTACGGGCTTCGGTAAGGTGCTGCGCCGAGTCTAGGGAGTTCGTGGAGGTGGACTACGCCCAGGGGGAGAAGAGAGGGAGCGGGGAATGCGGCAAAGCGGGTCCCCGCCACGGCCAGTGACTGGCGCGCTCGGGCGGCGCTCTGTCCGCACGCGAGGAGAGCCAGGGAGGGAGTGAGAGGAGGGGGACGACAGTGTAGCGTGTTGCGGACGTCGAGGTGACCTCGGGGGACACGAGGGGGAGGCCCTAGGTGGCCGGAGGCAGTTGGAAGGGGGCGGCTACAATGCGGGTGTGCACTGTAGCACGCTCTGGAGCACGCCAATTGCATGCCAGGGCATGCCTTTGGCTTGTAGGGCGTGGACACTTGTGTCTAGGTTGTTTAGGGAGGAGTAAACAAAGGGGAGAGGGCCTTGGATGCCCTGGATAGCCAGTAGGAGAGGAGAGAGGTTGAGGGAGAGAGGGAAATGGGCTGTCCAGAGAGAGAAAATGGGGTTTTACCCCTCCAATAATTGAGCAATGACCAGGGAGAGTTACTAGAGGTAGGAGAAGACTAGGAGGAGCTGTGGTAACAAGTTGAGCTCAAGGAGATTAGTGGAAGGGGTCAAAATGGTGTTTTTGGAAAAATGGCAGAAGGTGTTTGATGATGGTTTGGGCCAGCAGATGATTTCCTACTGCCATGAGACTCCACAAGGTGAAGGGAAACATATAATTAGGGCCTTCTACCAATCTGGAGCTGATTTGGGCAAAGTTGCCAATGCAACTTTTGTAAGCCCTATAAATTAGCAGAAATGAACTTGTGTAGATCTAGTTGAGCAAATCACTTCTCCTTGATGCACCACTTTGTGTAGTGGCCTCATTTGATCGTGTGAACATGCTCACAAAAGTTGGGGTCAAGGAGAGAAAGTTGGTAGTACAAACTTGTTCAAATTAGATTTTGGTCAGAGAGGGGGTTGGGGCACTTTGATCAAGATAACATTCTCTCCAACTTGTGCCATTTGGTCTACATGCATTATTACACCATTTGAGCATGTGCACCAAGTTTTAGAGCATTTGGACATGTTTGACAATGCAAAGTTGTTCAAACTTGAAAAAGGACAGAAGTGGTTTTGAGAGGGTTTCATGGGTTATACTGTTCTCCATGACATGAAACTTGTCAAGATCATCAAACATGTCATATGTGACATGCTAGAATTTTCTTGGAATTGTTGGGGAATATTTCCTGTAGAAATATTTCAAATCCTTGAAATGGGCAGAAATGGTTTTGGGAGGTTTTGTCCAATATTTTGAACATGACCATGTGCTTAAACTCATATATATGGAAAATATATGTCCACTGAGTTACCCAGATTTTCTCAAATATTTTTGAAACAATAAAATAATTTTTCCCTATTAAAGACCATTTCTGGCCTTAAGAAAAAGCTTTTAAATAAAATAAGAGAATAACTTTTAAAATTATATTTTTGTGGTTTCTGGATATCCTATATCTAATAGGAGTCAAATATATTTTTGGAAAGATTTTTACTGCCCTTAATTAGGTACTTGCAGTGCAAACCTAATTCAGGGGGTTTTTGGAAAACTATTTTTTGAAAATACTATTTGGCCAAATTATTTTTGTAAGGAATTATTTTTATGTCCTATACACATGGCATGATCATTGGGCAAGGTTTTGGATCAAGGATAAGGAGTATAAGAGTTGGAGGATTTATTTGATTTTTAGAGCACTTGCAACCAACACACAAAAAGCAAATCATGCAAAGTCCAGAACACTGAAAGGTTTTTGTCAAACCACATTTTGCATGATTTATTGACTTAAGTGTTGTGGCATGAAAATCAGGGTGTGATAGTTTCCCCCCTTCCCTAGTTGGATTAGGAGAAGAAGGAAGAGGGAGAGGGAGAACAGGGAAGGGGGGCCGGCCCCCTCCCAATTTGGATTGGGCTTGGGGGTTCACGCCTCCCACTTGGCCACCTCCTCCTCTCTCCCACCATGGCCCATTAAGGCCCATTAACTCCCCGGGGGGTTCCGGTAACCCCTCGGTACTCCTAAAAATGCCCGAACTTATCTGAAACATTTCCGGTGTCCACTAATAGCCTTCCAATATATCAATCTTTATGTCTCGACATTTCGAGACTCCTCGTCATGTCCATGATCACATCTTGGACTCCGAACTATCTTCGGTACATCAAATCACATAACTCATAATACATATCATCATCGAACATTAAGCGTGCGGGCCCTACGGGTTCGAGAACTATGTAGACATGACCGAGACACATCTTTGGTCAATAAAAAGTAGAGGAACCTTGATGCTCATATTAGTTCCTACATATTCTACGAAGATCTTTATCGGTCAAACCGCATAACAACATACATTTGTTCCCTTTGTCATCGGTATGTTACTTTCCCGAAATTCGATCATTGGTATCATCATACCTAGTTCAATCTCGTCACCGGCAAGTCTCTTTACTCGTTCCTTAATGCAACATCCCGCAACTAACTCATTAGTCACATTGGTTGCAAGGCTTATAGTGATGTGCATTACCGAGAGGGCCCAAAGATACCTCTCCGACAATCGGAGTGACAAATCCTAATCTCGATCTATGCCAACTCAACAAACACCATCAGAGACACCTGTAGAGCATCTTTATAATCACCCAGTTACGTTGTGACGTTTGATAGCACACTAAGTGTTCCTCCGGTATACGGGAGTTGCATAATCTCATAGTCATAGGAACATGTATAAGTTATGGAGAAAGCAATAGCAATAAACTAAACGATCATAGTGCTAAGCTAATAGATGGGTCAAGTCAATCAGATCATTCTCTAATGATGTGATCCCGTTCATCAAATGACAACTCATGTCTATGGCTAGGAAACTTAACCATCTTTGATTAACGAGCTAGTCAAGTAGAGGCATACTAGTGACACTCTGTTTGTCTATGTATTCACACATGTTCTATGTTTCGAGTAAATACAATTCCAACATGAATAATAAACATTTATCATGATATAAGGAAATATAAATAACAACTTTATTATTGCCGCTAGGGCATATTTCCTTCATAAACGACATTAGAATTACTCGAAAAAGCATTATGATGAATAAAAATATTATAAATAATAGTAGGTAAACATGATGCAAAATGGAAGTATCTGTGCACGAGGATGTGGGCGTTGTGGGAGATGTGGTCGGCAGAGGCAGCGTTGTCACCATCTCTCCTGCGGCCGAAGCGGGAGAGGGAGGAACCAGAGAAGGACATCACCAACAACATCCAGGCGACCATGCACCGCGAGGTACACGTAGAGAGATTATCCCTTCTGTCCCTCCCAGCCTGGCCAAGGGGCACAACCACGGCGGTGACGTTCGTCCCGAGGCGAATCACAATCCTACGACCGCCCCCGGCGTGGGGCCGGTCACGGTACATGCACCACCCCTGGAAAAAACTGGTCCAGCCAATACTCCGAACATAGTCATTTTGCCGCGTTTGCCACCACCTCGTCACTATGCCATTCCAATGACTGGCTCCCGACGACGGGAGCCCGGTGATGCAGCTTGAAGCTACGTCGGTATTTCCCCAAAGAGGAAGGGATGATGCAGCACAGCGACCCGTAGGTATTTCCCTCAATGATGAGACCAAGTTTATACAACCAGTAGGAGATCCAAGCAACAATTCATAAACGGCACCTGCACACAAATAACAAACTCGCAACCAGACGTATTAAAGGGGTTGTCAATCCCTTTCATGTAACGGTGCTAGAAATTGGCAAACAGACTTGAATAAACTACAGTAGATTGATAGAACGAACGCCAAATAAAATAAACAAGAATAAATTGCAGCAAGGTATTTTTGTATTTTTGATTTAATAGATCTCACAATAGAAGGCAAATAAGAAAGATCCCAAATGCAAATAATATGAGAAAGAGACCCGTGGGCCGTAGGTTTCACTAGTGGCTTCTCTTGAGAAAAATAGCAAACGGTGGGTAAACAAATTACCATTAGGCAATTGATAGAAATTAAAATAATCATGACGATATCCAAGCAATGATCATTATATAGGCATCACGTCCAAGATTAGTAGACGGACTCCTGTCTGCATGTACTACTACTACTCCACACATCGACCTCTATCCAGCTTGCATCTGGTGTATTAAGTTCATGGAGAAATGGAGTAATGCAATAAGAATGATGACTTGATGTAGACAAGATCTATTTATGTAGAAATAGACCCCATCGTTTTATCCTTAGTAGCAATGATACATACGTGTCGGTTCCCCTTCTATCACTGGGATCAAGCACTATAAGATCGAACCCACTACAAAGGATCTCTTCCCATTGCAAGATAAATATATCAAGTTGGCCAAACAAAACCCAAATACCGGAGAAGAAATACGAGGATATAAGCAATCAAGCATACAAGAGATCAAAGAAAATCAAATAACTTTCATGGATAAAATAGAGATAGCTCTGATCATAGACTCAAAGTTTATCGGATCCCAACAAACACACCGCAAAAAGAGTTACATCATATGGATTTCCAAGAGACCATTATACTGAGAATCAAACAAGAGAGAGGAAGCCATCTAGCTACTAACTATGGACCCGAAGGTCTACAAAGAACTACTCACGCATCATCGGAGAGGCACCAATGGAAGTGGTGAACCCCTCAGTGATGGTGTCTAGATTGGATCTGGTAGTTCTGGACTCTGCGGCGGCTGGAATTGATTCGTCGACTCCCCTGGGGTTTCTGGAATATTGGGGTATTTATAGAGTAAAGAGGCGGTCCGGGGGCACCCGAGGTGGGCACAACCCACCAAGGCGCGCCTGGACCTCCAGGCGCGCCCTGGTGGGTTGTGCTCCCCTCGGAACACCCCCAGGAGCTTCTCCGGTGCATTGGATGTCTTCTGTCCCAAGGAAATGCACAAAAAGTTTTGTTGCGTCTGGACTCTGTTTGATATTGATTGCCTACGATGTAAAAACATGCAAAAACAACAACTGGCACTAGGCACAATGTCAATAGGTTAGTACCAAAAAATTATATAAAATGACTATAAAATGATTATAAAACATCTAATAATGATAATATAACAGCATGGAACAATAAAAATTATGGATAGGTTGGAGACATATCGGCATCCCCAAGCTTAATTCCTGCTCGTCATCGACTAGGTAAATGATAAAAACAGAATTTTTGATGTGGAATGCTGCCTATCATGTCATCTCATATTCTTTTCTTTATAGCATGGACATTTGGACTTTTATATTGTTCAAATAAATAGTCTAGTTTTGACATGATAACTTAAATACTCAAGCATATCAACAAAACTTGAAAGATAACCCAAATAGTCTAGTTCTTCTTACTCCTTATTCCTTCATCAATTGTAAGATAACCCAAAACTTGAAAACTTCAATCACACAAAACTCAACAAAACCTTCGTGAGATCTGTTAGTATAAGAAAAAAAATCACCACTATAAGTGTTGTAGCAAACCAATTTATATTTTTTTCTTGCATTATATCTACTATATTCCAACTTTTCTATGGCAAAAACTCATCAAATAAAACCACGGAATCATCAAAACAAGCACACAACGCAAAGTAACAAAAAACCCTGTAGCAATCTGGATATTTCGAATACTTCCATAACTCCAAATACTTTGAAAAATTAGGAAGACCTGGGAAATTTATATATTAATATTCTTCAAAAAGAATTGGTCTTTTATCTCTTTCTGATTAAAAATGAGAATTGTTTTCATGAGCGCAAAAGTTTCTGTTTTTTCAGCAAGATCAAACAACTGTCACCCAAGAAGATCCTAAACGCTTCACTTGGCACAAACACTAATTAAAACACAAAAAACACAATAATAACAGTAGCATAATTGTTCTAACACTCAAAAACAGAAAGTAAAAAAAATGTTATTCATTGTGTTGCCTCCCAACAAGTGCTATAATTTTACGTCCTTAGCTAGGCATAAAGCAATGATCTAAGTTTTCTCATCTTTGTTTCGATATCCATAAGATGCCCTCATGATTGATTCATATGGTGGCCTAATTCTTGTTCTAGGGAAGTGTTCCATACCATTCCACAAAGGAAATTGGAAATTAATATTGCCTTCTTTCATATCAATCACGGCAACGATAGTGCGTAAAAACGGTCCATCAAGAATAATTGGACAAGACAGATTGCAATCAATATCAACAACAATAAAATCTATGGGGACATAATTCCTATTTGCAAGAATAAGAACATCATTAATTCTTCCCATAGGCTTTTTAATAGTAGAATCCACAAAGTGCAAATTTAAAGAACATTCTTCAATATCGGTAAGACCAAGCACATCACATAAATATTTCGGAATTTTAGAAACACTAGCACCCAAATCCCACAAAGCAAAACACTCATAATTTTTTATCTTGAATTTGATAGTAGGTTCCCATTCATCATGCAATTTTGTAGGAATTGAAACTTCTAATTCCAACTTTTCTTCTAAAGCTTTCATCATAGCATCAACAATATGTTTAGTAAAAGCTTTATTTTGTTCATAAGCATGGGGTGAATTTATCATGGATTGCAACAAAGAAATACAATCAATCAAAGAGCAACTATCATAATTAAAGTCTTTGTAATCCAAAAGAGTGGGCACATCACTAGTTAAAGTTTCGACCTCTTCAAACCCACTTTTATCAATTTTCTCAACAAGATTTTCATCCACTGAATTATCGGGACGCCTTCTAGCTAAAGTTGACTCTTCCCCAGTCCCTTTTTTATTAATCTTAATTTTACTAAACAAGGAATCAATAGAAGGAACACCATTCATTTTAAGATCTTCATTTTTATTTTCTAGCGAGATTGGTTTAGCGGCCATTTGATTTACTAGGGTAGCTTGTGCATCGGATATTTTTCCTAGCAAACTTTCAGCAAAAGCATACTTAGATTGGATATTGCAAACTTATCTACTAATATCATCAAGTTGTTTTTTATAGCATATAGCACAACGGAGTGCTCTTTGAGTTCTTTGATAAAATACTTATTATGCTCAAATTGTGTAGTCATATATTCCTTAGTACTTTTCTCCATTTCAAGAAAAATATTAGGCTAAGGAACATCATAATATTTTGTTTGAGGCATCATGACTACGCAAAACAAGGACGTACATAAAAACAGATCTGGCAAGAAAATGGTAAACAAAAAATAGGGCGAATAAAATGGCAATTTTTTCTGAAGTGGGGGAGAGGAAAACGAGAGGCAAATGGCAAATAATGTAAATTGCGAGGAGATGAGATGTGTGATTAGGAACCTGGTATATGTTGAAAATCCTCCTCGGCAACGGCGCCAGAAATTGGCAAGTTGACGGGAGATCAAATCTTGACTTGACTTGGCGTAAATCTCCCCGGCAACGGCATCAGAAATTCCTTTTGATGCGGCTTGAAGCTATGTCGGTATTTCCCGAAAGAGCAAGGGATGATGCAGCACAACGACGGTAGGTATTTCCCTCAGTGATGAGACCAAGGTTATCGAACTAGTAGGAGAACCAAGCAACAATACGTAAATGGCACCTGCAAAAAAATAACAAATACTCGCAACCCGACGTATTAAAGAGGTTGTCAATCCCTTTCGGGTAACAGCGCCAGAAATTGGCCAACGGACATGACTAAATTGTAGTAGATTGATAGATTGAACGCCAACTAAAATAAATAAGAATAAATTGCAGCAAGGTATTATTGTATTTTTGGTTTAATAGATTTCAAAATAAAAGTCAAATAAAATAGATCGCAAAGGCAAATAATATGAGAAGGAGACCCGAGGGCCGTAGGTTTCACTAGTGGCTTCTCTCGAGTGAAACCCCTCAGTGATGGTGTGTAGATTGGATCTGGTAGTTCTGGACTTTGCGGTGGCTGGAATTGATTTTCATCGAATCCCCTAGGGTTTCTGGAATATTGGGGTACTTATAGAGTAAAGAGGTGGTCCAGGGGGCACCCGAGGTGGGAACAACTCACCAAGGCGCGCCTAGGCCTCCAGGCGCGCCCTGGTGAGTTGTCCTCCCCTCGAAGCACCCCCAGGCCCTTCTCCGACCCATTGGATGTCTTCTGGTCCAAAAAAAATCCACGAAAAATTTCACTGCGTTTGGACTCCATTTGATATTAATTACATGCGATGTAAAAACATGCAAAAAATAGCAACTTGCACTTGGCACTATGTCAATTGGTAAGTACCAAAAAGGGATATAAAATGATTATAAAACATCCAAGAATGGTAATATAACAACATGGAACAATCAAAAATTATAGATACATTGGAGATGTATCACCCGGCGCAGCCACCGCCGGCACCGTCTTGAGCCAGGCGACGCTGCAGTCTACATCGTCATCACCAATGCCAAGCGCCGCTTTGGAGGCCATGGCGCGGTCCCAGCTGCGGCTGTGGTTTCCTCCGACAGTTGATCAAATGGATGAGTGGAGAGCCACCATTCAGAGTATGATTGGCTTTGCCGAGGCCAGAGACTAACAGCAAGCTGGCCCACCACGGCCTCCCTAGACAATGACGGCAACCCATGCTACTAGCCATGCGGAAGGGGCGACCCCCACGGTTCAGTCCCCACCGCGGCAACCAGTGCAAGGGCCACGCAAGCAAGAGCTTGATGACATCTCGATGGCTTTGTCAAATCCTCGAGCACGTCAAGGCCGACGGCGAGCCCCGGAGGACAGGCGGATGGGGGATGCACACGTCACCATCGAGCGATGCCACGATGAACACCGCCAGTCCAATGGGTGCGATGGCCCCGATGTCGGTGTCAAAACCGGCGTATCTCGGGTAGGGGGGCCCGAACTGTGCGTCTAGGCCCGATAGTAACAGGAGGCAGGGGACACAATGTTTTACCCAGGTTCGGGCCCTCTTGATGGAGGTAAAACCCTACGTCCTGCTTGATTAACATTGATGATGTGGGCAGTACAAGAGTAGATCTACCACAAGATCAGAGAGGCTAAACCCTAGAAGCTAGCCTATGGTATGATTGTCTGCTGTAGTTGTTGTCCTACGGACTAAAACCCTCCGGTTTATATAGACACCAGAGAGGGTTAGGGTTACACAAGGTCGGTTACAAAGGAGGAGATATCCATATCCGTATTGCCTAGCTTGCCTTCCATGCCAAGTAGAGTCCGATACGGACACGAGACGAAGTCTTCAATCTTGTATCTTCATAGTCTAACAGTCCGGCAAATGGAGATAGTCCGGCTGTCCGGAGACCCCCTAATCCAGGACTCCCACAGTAGCCCCTGAACCAGGCTTTCAATGACGATGAGTCCGGCGCGCAGTATTGTCTTCGGCATTGCAAGGCGGGTTCCTCCTCCGAATACACCACGGAAGAATTTTGAATATAAGGATAGTGTCCAACCCTGCAAAATAAGTTCCACATACCACCGTAGAGAGAATAATATTTCACAAATCCGATTTGCTGACTTATTTTGGCAACATGACATTATGTCACGGCCCGGTGATTATTCGAACCATTTCCTTTAACTAGCCCCGCACATAACGCGAGGCAGTTTTTTGACACGTCTTGTCAAAGCAGAGATCATGTCCCCTGATTACGGGATTCTCATCAATACGGGTGTGGGTAACCCAACCGCGCCATCAATTACGGTGCTTGGGGGACAAGCGAGTTTTACCAGGATAGTGGGGATGCTTAGTTTCGGCCACCCATATAAAGGGATAAGGATTCACCTTTTCATCCACGCCTTCTTCCTCCTTTGCTTATCCGTTTTCGCGCACTCGAGCTCCAGCGCCCAAGTCCGCATTCCCCACCTCAACCTTCTGCAGCCATGTCCGGAGCGGGAGGCAAGTGGATGGTCTCCTTCGTCATGGAGGGAGACATCAAGAAGCTGAGGAGAGCCGGATACCTGCCCGACGACATCGCGCACCGGCTCTCAGATGAGGGGCAGCTCATCCCCACCCCCAGGCCCCATGAGAGGGTGGTGTTCCTCACCCATTTCCTCCGTGGAATGGGATTTCCTCTCCACCCATTTGTCCTGGGACTCATGTTCTACTACGGCCTGGATTTCCATGATCTGGCCCCGAACTTCATCCTCAACATCTCGGCATTTATCATCGTGTGCGAGGCCTTCCTCCACATCAAGCCCCACTTCGGCTTATGGCTGAAGACTTTCAACGTCAAGCTGAAGGTAGTGGGCGGCTGCCAGGCAGAGTGCGGAGGCGCCATGGTGGGCAAGATGCCCAACGTCACATGGCTCGAGGGCTCCTTTGTGGAGACAATAAAGAGGTGGCAATCGGGGTGGTTCTATATCACCGAGCCGCGTGAACCTACATGGGTAGCGGCCCCCGAGTTCTGATCTGGCTTCCCCACACGGCTCACCTCCTGGCAAGAGAAGGGCCTGTCCTGGGGTAGTCCAGGAGAGCTGACTGGACTCCAAACATGCATTCAAAGCATGGTGAACAAGAAGCTCAAACTTGTCAATGTAGTCCAAGTTATGCTCATCCGCCGGATCCTCCCATGCCAGCAACGGGCCTTCAACTTGTGGGAGTTTGACCCGGCGCAACACCGGACTCTGAACAGACTCTTCGACACAACTCACGAAGATGCCTAGAGGGTGTTGTTCAAGAGCGCCGAGGCCCCCCCTCCTACTACTCAGGATCGTGGATTCAGCGCGAAGCGCCAAGCCGGCGCGGTAAGCTGCTTTTACCTCTTACAGGATAGATGTTTTTCATAACTTAGCTCCATGCGGGATCTAAACTCCCGTACCTTTGACAGGATTGGCAGGAGACGGCCGGTGAAACACCCCGGATATGATTTTCCCAATATGTAATCCAACTCTTGCCGTTTCCGGCGTTAAGTTATTTTATTTTCTCGGGTTCGGGTTTTTGTCTCCGTGTGTTGTTATCGTTGTCATGCATCTCATATCATGTCATATTGTGCATTGCATTTGCATACGTGTTCATCTCATGCATTCGAGCATTTTCCCCGTTGTCCGTTTTGCATTCCGGCGCTCCGTTCTCCTCCGGTGGTCATTTCTACCTTTCTTTCGTGTGTGGGGATTAAACATTTCCGGATTGGACCGAGACTTGCCAAGCGGCCTTGGTTTACTACGGGTAGACCGACTGTCAAGTTTCGTACCATTTGGACTTCGTTTGATGCTCCAACGGTTAACCGAGGGACCGAAAAGGCCTCGTGTGAGTTGCAGACCAACACCCCTCCATTTTGGCCCAAAACCCACCAAAACCCTCTCCATCATCTAGAGCGAAACCACACCTCATTTGGACACTCCTAGCTCCCTCTACCTCTATTTAAAGACCCCTCCTCGAAAATCCCGGATCCCCTCCATCCCTAACCCTAGATCCACCCCTCGCGCCGCGCCGGACACGTCCGGTCCGGCCGTACACATCCGCCCGATCCACCGCCGCCAATCCCACGCTGCCACGTGGCGGAGACCGCCCCACATCGTCGCCGGCCCGCCACGGCCCGCCGCTGGCCCCCGAGCCGACTCCCTCCGACGCCGATCCGCCGCGCCCGTGCCTCCTTCGCCCCGGCCGAAGCGCGCCGCCGCCTCAACCCGTCTCCGCCGCGCCGCCATGGTGCCTTCGCCGCCGACCAGCCGGCGCCGTCGCCGCCCGGCGTCCTGCGCGCCGCCCTGCCGTCGTCCACTCCCTCCGCCGGCCAGATTCGCCTCCTCGGGCCACCGACTCACCTTCCCCTCGCCGGAACAACTCCTCTCTGGCAACCTCGAGATTCCGGCGAGCCTCGGGAAGCGCGCCACTACAGTACCAACCGGCCGGATCTGGATCTGGAAGATTGTCTCAGTTGACTTTTTGCCTCAAACCCTAGATATTTTGTCCTTGTTCTTTGTGCCGTAACTTTGCATCCGTAGCTCCGTTTTGGGCATATAGCATATCAAAATGTTCTTCTCAGAGAGCACATCATTTCATCTCATTGCATCATTTTCATTTGAGTTCATCTTGATGCCCGAAATGCTGTTGGAAGAGTGATATTTGGGTTAATTGTCAGATCTGCTGCTCCAATTAGATATTTGTCATTTTTGCCATGATTAATGTGTGCATGATATGCCCCTGAGCTCTTCATGAGTTTTGTTATATGTTTTGCCATCTATCCAGAGGTGCAACCCATGTATTTTTGTGATGTGTGTGGTGACTAGCATAAGCTTGCAAAGTGGGGCATTCGTTAATGCTGATTTCAGGGACTTAGCATTTCCACTAAGTCCTTGATCTGTTTATTTTCAATATGCCATATGTTCATATTGTTTCCTAGTGATCCGTGCCTCTTTTGAGGATGATCATTAAGGATGTTTTGTTAATCTTGTAGTGCTCTATCCATCCATGTCTTTGTTTGCAATTATGGAGCAACCTAGATTGAGTCAATCGAGCTCTACTTTTGCTATTTCGTGAATCTGGGCAGATTGTCTACTTGTTAGCGATTTTGCCGAGGATGTTGTAGTTGATCCGTGCATGCTATGTTATTGTTCTTGCCATGTCTAGCTTGCATTTTGTGTATTCTTGATGGGTGTATGATTAGATTGTCATGACTTTCTCTGTAGTGAGTGCATCGAGCTCGTAAACATGCCTACTTGATATTTGTTTTCAGCATGTTCCAGTTTTCACTAAGTCTGAGAACTGATTATGTTTTTGCCATGTTCACATGCTTGCAAATGTATTTGATGATCCCTTTTGGCTCAAAGTCACTAAGGGACTTTTGTTAATCTCTTTGAGTATCTCCATGCCATGCTTTTACTTTGCCATGATCAGGTCTTGTAACATATAGTTTTCATGCTCTAAAGAGTACTATCTGATCTGAAATTCCAGACAAGTGTTAATTTCACTAAGTCTGAAATCTGTTTACCAAATGCATTTTTGGCATGCTTGTTTGAACCTGTTAATGGATGATTTGGCCGTGGCTCAGTGCTAGTCTTTTGTTAAGCATCATGAGTGGATCCCTTCCATGTATTTTGATGCATTTAGATGTCTACTTGCTGTAAATCGCAGAACGTGGTCATATTTGAATCGCTTGCCATTTCAAAACCGTAACTCCGATTCCGGTGATCTTTATATCATTTTCAAGTGATTTCATCTCATCTTTCCAGTGGCACACTTGGATTTCCAAGTTGAGGCCAGGTTCATTCATTCCTTGTCAAATCTTGCATATGCATCACATATTGCATCCCGCATAGCATACCGTCTTTGCATCATGTTGTTTGAGTTTGCACGTGGTTGATTGTGTCCTTGTTGTTTGTTTGTCTTGTTTGGGTACAGCCGGGAGACGAGTTCGCTAACGAGGAGCCCGTTGAGTTTGCTTTCGAGGATCCAGTCAACTCTGACAACTTTGCAGGCAAGATGATCATACCCTCGAAATCACTACTATCTTTGCTTTGCTAGATGCTCGCTCTTTTGCTATGCCTATGCTATGATGCCTACCACTTGCTTATCATGCCTCCCAAATTGCCATGTCAAACCTCTAACCCACCATGTCCTAGCAAACTGTTGATTGGCTATGTTACCGCTTTGCTCAGCCCCCCTTATAGCGTTGCTAGTTGCAGGTGAAGATTGGAGACCGTTCCTTGTTGGAACACTATTTACTTGTTGGGATATCATTATATTGCCATGTTATCTTAATGCATCTATATACTTGGTAAAGGGTGGAAGGCTCGGCCTCTCTCCTAGTGTTTTGTTCCACTCTTGCCGCCCTAGTTTCCGTCATATCGGTGTTATGTTCCCGGATTTTGCGTTCCTTATGTGGTTGGGTTATAATGGGAACCCCTTGATAGTTCGCCTTGATTAAAGCTTTTCCAGCAATGCCCAACCTTGGTTTTACCATTTGCCACCTAGCCTCTTTTTCCCTTGGGTTTCCGGAGCCCGAGGGTCATCTTATTTAAACCCCCCGGGTCAGTGTTCCTCTGAGTGTTGGTCCAAACAGAGCCACTTGCAGCGCCACCTCGGGCCAACTCGAGGGTTGGTTTTAGTTGTACGTAGTGTTCATTTGAGTGTGCCCTGAGAACGAGATATGTGCAGCTCCTATCGGGATTTGTCGGCACATTCGGGTGGTGTTACTGGATTTGTTTTAACTTGTCGAAGTGTCTTGAAGAACCAAGATACCGAGTCTGATCGGAACGTCTCGGGAGGAGGTCTATTCCTTTGTTGACCGTGAGAGCTTGTCATGGGCTAAGTTGGGACTCCCCTGCAGGGATTTGAACTTCCGAAAGCCGTGCCCGCGGTTATGGGCGGATGGGAATTTGTTAATGTCCGGTTGTAGATAACTTGAACCTTAACTTAATTAAAATGAATCAACAGTGTGAGTTACCGTGATGGTCTCTTCTCGGCGGAGTCCGGGAAGTGAACACGGTGTTGGAGTAATGCTTGTCGCAGGATGCCCTCTAGTTACTCGTTTGCTCTTTGCCTCCTTTTCTCACTCTCTTTTGCGAACAGGATAGCCACCATATATGCTAGTCGCTTGCTGCAGCTCCACATATTCTCCTGGCCTTACCTTTTAAGCTTAAATAGTCTTGATCGCGAGGGTGCGAGATTGCTGAGTCCCTGTGGCTCACAGATTACTTCCAAACCAGATGCCGGGCCTGATGATTCCGTTCCAGATGACGTGCTTGAGCTCAAGTGGGAGTTCGACTAGGACTCACGCCGATACTACGTGTCTTTCCCTGATGATCAGTAGTGGTGCCCAGTTGGGGTGATCGGGACCGTGTCGCATGTTGGGTTGTTCTTTTATTTTGGCGCCGTAGTCGGGCCATGAGTGTTTGAATGTTGTAATGCTATTTATGTACTTTGATTGACGTGGCGAGTGTAAGCCAACTATGTATCTCCCCTTTTATTATCTATATTACATGGGATGTTGTGAAGATTGCCTAACTTGCGACATTGCTTTCCATGCGGTTATGTCTCTAAGTCGTGCCTCGACACGTGGGCGCTATAGCCGCATCGAGGGCGTTACAGCCGGACAGGTCGGCTGTCCGACTCCTTTGCCCGAAGGCCTAGCAAATGCTCTTCTGACGAAGATGCTGACTCCGGCTCCCTATACGGTGTCGGAGAAGACCAATAAGGCCAAGGGAACCCGAAAGAGTTCCCGACGCCAGGTGTCACCGGACTTACCGTCCGAGGACTCTACGGCGCAATCCTCCCCCGAAGACGAGGAGGATGCTCCCCCTCCAGACGGGGGAGACAAGAAAAGGAAGGCCGCCCAACCGGGGAGGCCGGAGGGTCCAAGAAAGGGCAGACCCTCCCTATGGACCACTCCGCCACCGCCGCTGATAGCGAAGACGAGTGGCTGCCCAGGGCCAAGCCCCTGGGGAAGTCGTAAGTATTCGGATACCAGAGTAAGTCATAGTATTCCTTTGCCGCACTGCTTTCCCTAACGACGAACATGATTATGCAGGCCGCCCCAAGCCAATATCGATGTATCATCGGACGGCTCCCTAGGCTCGTCGGATATGGATAGCGATCCAGTTCCGACCGCCACCTCCCCTCATCTTGCGGACGATGCCGTGGTGCTATCTCACGAAGCACCGGGTCAAGGGGAGACAGTCCCGGAGGTGCCTCAAGGCGGCCTTCCGGACTCTGGGAGCAGAGGGGACAAAGCCCCTGAGGTCTCCGAGCTCGGCCCTCAGCCGAACACTGCGCCGGAACCTCCAGTGGTTCCGGGCTCGGGTAGGCGGCCTCCTTCTAAGAGGGGTGAGACGCCTGCACCAGCGACCTCTGTCCATCCAGAGGCGCTGAGGGAGTCCTGGATTAGGGGGTGTTCGGGTAGCCGGACTATACCTTCAGCCGGACTCCAGGACTATGAAGATACAAGATTGAAAACTTTGTCCCGTGTCCGGATGGGACTTTCCTTGGCGTGGAAGGCAAGCTTGGCGATGCGGATATTCAAGATCTCCTACCATTGTAACCGACTTTGTGTAACCCTTACCCTCTCTGGTGTCTATATAAACCGGAGGGTTTTAGTCCATAGGACAACTTCATCATACAACAATCATACCATAGGCTAGCTTCTAGGGTTTAGCCTCCTTGATCTCGTGGTAGATCTACTCTTGTACTACCCATATCATCAATATTAATCAAGCAGGACATAGGGTTTTACCTCCATCAAGAGGGCCCGAACCTGGGTAAAACATCATGTTCCTTGCCTCCTGTTACCATCCGGCCTAGACGCACAGTTCGGGACCCCCTACCCGAGATCCGCCGATTTTGACACCGACATTGGTGCTTTCATTGAGAGTTCCTCTGTGTCGTCGCCTTTAGGCCCGATGGCTCCTGCGATCATCAACAACGATGCAGTCCAGGGTGAGACTTCTCTCCCCGGACAGATCTTCGTCTTCGGTGGCTTCGCACTGCGGGCCAATTCGCTTGGCCACCTTGAGCAGATTGAAAGCTACGCCCCTGGCCATCAGGTCAGGTTGGGAAGCCTAAACTACACGGCTGACATCCGCGGGGACTTGATCTTCGATGGATTCGAGCCACAGCCAAGCGCGCCGCACTGTCTCTATGGGCATGATATAGCTCTGCCGCCGAATAGCGCCTTGGAGGCCGCACACACATCGGTTCCGACCATTGATTCGGAGCCTACTGCGCCGATCGAGGATCAGCGATTGGACGCTGCCTCAGGGGCTGCGATCTCAGAGGCGATCGAGCCGAACTCCAGCCCCGCACTCCGCATGGCCCGTGACTCCGAGGAGCCGGATTCCTCTCCGAACTCTGAACCCCCCATGCCCCTTCCGATCGAATCCGATTGGGCGCCGATAATGGAGTTCACCGCCGTGGACATCTTTCAGCACTCGCCCTTCGGTGACATCCTGAATTCTCTAAAGTCTCTCTCTTTATCAGGAGAGCCCTGGCCGGACTACGGTCAGCAAGGTTGGGATACGGACGATGAATAAATTCAAAACCCACCCACCACCCACTTCGTAGCCACTGTCGATGACTTAACCAACATGCTTGACTTCGACTCCGAAGACATCGACGGCATGGACTGCGATGCAGGAGACGAACAAGAACCAGCACATGTAGGGCTCTGGAAGGCCAACTCGTCATATGACATATATATGATGGACACTCCAAAGGATGGAGATGGCGAAGAAACAGCGGGGGACGATACCTCTAAGAAACAGCCCAAGCGCCGGCGTCAGCGGCGCCGCTCTAAATCCCGCCAAAGCAAAAACGGTGATTCCGGCACGGGAGATAATACTACTCCGGATAGCGCTGAAGAACACCCCCTCCAGCAAGATTCAGCACAGGAGGACAGAGAAGCCAGCCCTCATGAGAGGGCGGCGGACCAAGGGGTTGAGGACGATAATTATACGCCTCCCTCCGAAGACGAGGCAAGCCTCGACGACGACGAGTTCGTCATGCCAGAGGATCCCGCCAAACAAGAGCGTTTAAACGCAGGCTTATTGCCACGGCAAGCAGCCTCAAGAAAAAGCAGCAACAGCTTAGAGCTGATCAGGATTTTCTAGCTCACAGATGCACTGAAGTCCTTGCGGCCAAAGAGTATGAACTCGAACGCCCCTCCAAGAGTTACCCAAAGCGCAGGCTGCTACCCCGACTAGAGGAGGAAGCACCTACATCACCAGCGCATGACATGGCCGACCGGCCACCTTGTGGCCGCGATAGAGAGGCCTCTTGGCCCTCCACTCAAGCCATGCCCCGACGCCGCGTCAAGCATACTAAGGCACGGGAAAATGCGCCGGACCTGAGCGACATACTGGAGGACAAGGCAAGGCAAACAAGATCGATCTACGGATCGCGCAGGCGCCCCACGACACGTGACGGTGATCGTCACTCCGGATGCAATAAATCCAGCCGGGCCGAACTCAACAGACAAAGATCCTTCGAGCTGCGTCGTGATATAGCCCAATACAGAGGCTCCGCACACCCACTATGCTCCGCAAACCCGTAAACATCGAATCGTACGATGGCACAACAGATCCTGCGGTATGGATCGAGGATTATCTCCTTCATATCCACATGGCCCGTGGTGATGATCTACATGCCATCAAATACCTCCCACTCAAACTTAAGGGACTAGCCCGGCATTGGCTCAACAGCTTGCTAGCAGACTCAATCTGTTCTTGGGAGAACCTGGAAGCCACATTCCTTGACAACTTCCAGGGCACTTATGTGTGACCACCGGATGTCGATGACCTAAGCCACATAATTCAGCAGCCAGAGGAATCGACCAGGCAATTCTGGACACGGTTCCTAACAAAGAAAAACCAGATAGTCGATTGTCCGGACGCAGAGGCCTTAGCGGCCTTCAAGCATAATATCCGTGACGAGTGGCTTGCCCAGCACCTGGGACAGGAAAAGCCGAAATCTATGGCAGCCCTCACGACACTCATGACCCGCTCTTGCGCGGGAGAAGACAGCTGGCTAGCTCGCAGCAACAACTAACCAAGAACCCTGGTAATTCGAATACCAAGGACAAAAGTGACAGGTCGCGTCAGAACAAACAAAAGCGCCGCATTAACAGCGACATCAACGAGGATACGGCAGTTAATGCCGGATTCCGAGGCTACAAATCTGGTCAATGGAAAAAGCCATTCAAAAGAAATACTCAGGGCCCGTCCAGTTTGGACCGAATACTCGACTGCTTGTGCCAGATACATGGCACCCCCGAAAAGCCAGCCAATCACACCAACAGGGATTGTTGGGTGTTCAAGCAAGCAGGCAAGTTAAGAGCCGAAAACAAAGACAAGGGGCTGCATAGAGACGACGAGGAGGAGCCCAGGCCGCTGAACAACAGTGGACAGAAGGGATTTCCCCCGCAAGTGCGGATGGTGAACATGATATACACAACCCACATCCCCAAGAGGGAGCGGAAGCATGCGTTATGGGACGTATATGCGATGGAGCCAGTCGCCCCAAAGTTCAACCCATGGTCCTCCTGCCCGATCACCTTTGATCGAAGGGACCACCCCACTAGCATCCGTCACGGTGGCTTCGCCGCACTGGTTCTAGACCCAATCATTGATGGATTTCATCTCACAAGAGTCCTCATGGACGGCGGCAGCAGCCTAAACCTGCTTTACCAGGATACAGTGCGCAAAATGGGCATAGATCCCTCGAGGATCAAGCCCACCAAAATGACCTTTAAAGGCGTCATACCAGGTGTAGAAGCCAACTATACAGGCTCAGTTACACTGGAAGTGGTCTTCGGATCTCCGGATAACTTCCGAAGCAAGCAGTTAATCTTCGACATAGTCCCATTCCGTAGTGGCTAGCACGCACTGCTCGGGCGAACCGCATTCGCAAAATTCAACGCAGTACCCACTGTGAATACCTCAAGCTCAAGATGCCAGTCCCTAGAGGAGTAATCACGGTCAATGGGAACACTGAACGCTCCCTTCGAACGGAGGATCACACGGCAGCGCTCGCAACAGAAGTACAAAGCAGCCTCTCTAGGCAGTTCTCCAGTTCGGCTTTCAAAAAGCCGGACACTGTCAAGAGCGCCCGGAGTACCCTACAACAAGACCGCCTGGCAAGTTCTGAGCTAGCGTAGCAATGCGGTCCCAACCCTAGCCCTCGCGATATAGCGAAACCAGCACTTCGCGTACATAACTACGCTCTTGAAATACCATGGGCATAGGGGAAGGGGCACTATCACGGCACGCCCGAAAAACGGCTTAAACCGCACCAGGGGGCTGCCGGATTCCTTTTTTCTCTTACTCTCAGGACTCTATACTTCGGATGACCCATTCGGCAATTCAACTGCCGCACAAACGATGCAAGATCCAGGAAAGCAGGCAAGCCACGCCGCATTATGGAACTCCCAGGTGGTCTCTGTTGTGAGCAGTATACCTGTTTTTTAATACAATTCCGCGGCCTGCCCCTGGCCAGGACATGTTAAATAGTCCAATTTCTTTTGCTTATCGCACTATTTGTATCGTTCCGCTTTCATAGCAGCCTTTCTATAAACAATGCATATCTTTTTGTCTATTTTTTGCATTATCCTCTCTTTATATATATGTTTATTAATAACATGATGCATCCGTACACTATGGTACGGCAAAATACGCCAGGGGCTTCAGTACCCATCTATATGGCGTGAGAACTCCGTACACTTTCACAAGTGTGGCACCCCGAACTTATAGCACTACATGCATCGGCTCCGAATCATGATTTGGGTCAATGGTTGGGTTTGCCCGGCTCCTATGTTTTGGTGCCTTACGTTCCGCTATATCGGCTAAGGTAGCACTAGGAGAACTACTGCGATTGTGCCCCAGTTGAGCTGGGCTGAGGACCTCAGTAGAGAAAGCTAAAACCAACTGTCATGATGAAGCGAGAGACCGGTCGCTGTTCGAGAGGTTTTTTGAGTCCTTAAAGACTTATGCCGCTTCGAGTGAGGAACTGGCTTTGTCCGGCCAAGGCGTGGATAGCGCCCCGAACTCGGTCTTCCGAATACTAGGGGCTTCGCCTAAATTTAAAATTATAGAGTTCTATGGCTAAGTGAGAGTGTTCAAGCATTATAGTCCGATTGCCTTGTTCGTTGTGCTGATCGCCTCCCTCGACAGACCCAATCATGGGAAAAAGAGCGATCAGGTTTATCCCGAACACCCTAGCACTAGTGGCATGGGGGCAGAAGCCGACGACTGGCCATCTCTCAATTTTTTTATAAACGGCCGCACAGAAAGTAATATTTTAAATTCAACAAGCATTGCTTAGCGCATATGAACAAGTTTTCAGCGCACAGGATAACATGAGCGAGTTCATTCAAAAATTACATCCTTGGTACATTCATCCGCCATAAGGCGGGCACCAGCCAGAACATCCTTGTAATAGTTCAAGGGCTTGCGATGCTCCTTCCCCGGTGGCGGCCCGTCCCTCACAAGCTTCTCACCATCCAGCTTACCCTAGTGCACCTTTGCACGGGCAAGGGCCCTACAGGCACCTTTGATGCAGATGGAGCGCTTGATGACCTCGAGCCTGGGACAAGCCTCCACCAGCCGCCGCACCAGCCCGAAGTAGCTCCCAGGCAGGGCCTCTCCAGGCCACAGCCGAACTATGAAGCCCTTCAGGGCCTGTTCGGTCGCCTTGTGGAGCTCGACCAGCTGCTTCAGCTGGTCGCTCAAGGGCACAGGGTGTCCGGCCTCAGCGTACTGAGACCAGAACACCTTCTCCGTCGAGCTGCCTTCCTCGGCTCGGTAGAATGCGGCAGCATCAGATACGCTGCGGGGAAGATCTGCGAATGCCCCTGGAGAGCTCCGGATTCGGGTAAGTAACAAGTAGTTTACTTTTATATGTCTGCTTTGCATAGAGAATGCCTTACCCGCCGCTATATTTTTCACCGCATCCAATTCCTAGAGGGCCTTCTAGGCTTCGGCCTTGGCAGATTTGGCAGTTTTAAGGGCCGGAACAAGCTCGGACGCTCGCATCTTCGAGTCGAGCTCCAAACTCTCATGTTTTTCCATGAGAGCCTGAAGCTCTTGCTGCACCTCGCCGACCTGCGCCTCAAATTTCTCCCACTCGGTGTGCTCCGTGGCTGCTTTCTTCTCGGCCTCGGACAGCGCCTGCTTGAGGGTCGCCACCTCAGTTGTGGCCCCTACAATAAGTAGTGTACTCCTGTCATGTTTTGCAATTGCGTCTTCTTATAGGCATTTTTTCTATAAGGTATCTCTTACCTTCTTTCTCCTCGAGCTGCCGTTTGGCAAGGCCAAGCTCTTGCTCGGTCCGCTCAAGGCCCTGCTTCAGGGCACCCACCTCCGCAGTCAGTGCGGCGGTGGCCAGCAGCGAAGCCTTCATACGTATATTGACTCCTTTTTAGTTAGACTCCTGTGATATTTAATAGATCCTCTATTCGGCTTTTCTTTCCGAACGCCAAATAGAGCATCAGGGGCTACTGTCTATGCGGTAATATTTTTACATATTTTTTACTTACCTCGAAGCCTGTTAGAAGGCTAGCACAAGCTTCAGTCAGTCCGCTTTTGGCGGACCGAACCTTCTGGACCACCGTACTCATGATGGTACGGTGCTCCTCGTCGATGGAGGCGCCCTTAAGCACCTCCAGCAGATTGTCCGGCGCCTCCGGTTGGACGGAGGACGCCGGCTCAATAGGCCCGCTCCTCTTGGCAGGAGTTCGCCTGCCACGATCCGGAACCGTTGATGATTCCGGCGCGGTGTCCGGCTTAAAGCCGGACTTGGAGCCCTGGGGGGTCTGGTCCCCTTTACTCATGGAGTCCGGGAGGTCGCCTCGCGGCTCCTCCTGGACCACCTCCTCTTGCCCCGGAGCTTGTGCGACGCCACTTCGGCGTCATCCGCAGCACGGGGGGAGGCAGCGGGCGGAACCGAATTCACGTCCGATGAATCCAGGGAGCCACTTGACGACTCGTCGAGCCCGTCCTTGGGCGGGCTGCATGATTAGATTCGACATTAGGGAAAGTTGTGCAACAAAAGGAATATCATGAGTTACTCTGGTATCCGAACACTTACGATTTCGCCGGACGCTGGTTCTGTCCGGCCACTCCTCTTCGTCCTCGTCGGCGTCGGGGGCGTAGTCCGGTGGAGGGGTTTTCCTCTTCTTGGACCCTTCAGCCTCCCCTACTGGGGCGGCGTTCCTCTTCTTTCCTCCCCCCGTTGGAGGGGGAGAGGTCTCTTCTTCCTCCTCCTCATCTTCACGGGAGGAGTACGTCTCGGACTCGTCGGACGACGAGTCCGACACTACCATATGCCGAGAACTCTTTCGAGTCCCCGTGGCCTTCTTCTTCATGGCCTTCTTCTCTGGCACCACATAAGGTGCCAGAACCAGCAGCTTCACTAGGAGAGCAGGGGCTGGGTCTTCGGGCAAGGGAGCTGGACAGTTAATCAGTCCGGACTTCGCCCGCCAATCCTGTCAAAGGTGAGGGAGTTTAGATCCCGCATAGAGTCAAACTATGAAGAAAACTTAACATCCTGTAAAAGATGAAAATATTTTACCTCGCCAGCAGGACGCTGCGAGCTGAATCCGCGGTCTTCGGAGGCGGATGTGGGAGCCTCGGCGCCTTTGGTTAGCCCCCTCCAGACATCTTCGTACGTCGTGTCGAAGAGCCTGCTCAGAGTTCGGTGCTGCGCCGGGTTGAACTCCCACAAATTGAAGTCCCGTTCTTGACACGGAAGGATCCGGCGGACGAGCATGACCTGGACCACGTTGACAAGCTTGAGCTGCTTGTTCACTAGGGACTGGATGCATTTTGGCAGTCCGGTCACCTCTTCTTCATCGCCCCACAACAAGCCCGTCTCCTTCCAGGACGTGAGCCGCGTAGGGGGTCCGGATCGGAATTCAAGGGCTGCGATCCACTTCGGATCGCATGGCTCGGTGATGTAAAACCACCCTGACTGTCACCCCTTCAAGGTCTCCACAAAAGAGCCCTCGAGCCATAGGACGTTGGCTATTTTGCCCGCCATGGCACCTCCGCACTCCGCCCGATTGCCGCGCACCACCTTTGGCTTGACGTTGAAGGTCCTGAGCCAGAGGCCGAAATGGGGGCGGATGCAGAGGAAAGCCTCGCACACAACGATAAACACCGAGATATTGAGGATGAAGTTTGGGGCCAGATCGTGGAAATCTAGGCCATAGTAGAACATGAGCCCGCGGATAAATGGGTGGAGAGGAAAACCCAGTCCGCGGAGGAAGTGGGGAAGGAATACTACCCTCTCATGGGGCCTTGGGGTGGGGAGAAGCTGCCCCTCCTCAGGAAGCCGGTGCGCAATGTCTTTGGACAAGTATCCGACCTTCCTTAGCCTTTTGACATGGCCCGCTGTGACGGAGGTGACCATCCACTTACCCCTCTGTGACGGATGTGACCATCCACTTGCCTCCCACTCCAGACATTGTTGGAGAAGGTTGAGGTAGGAAGTGCGGGCTTGGGTGCTAGAGCTCGGGTGCGCAGAAGATGGATTGGCAAAGGAGGAAGAAGGCGTAGGTAAAAAGGTGGATCCTTATCCCCTTATATGGGCGGATGCGACTATTCGTCCCCACCGGCCTAGTAAAACTCGCTTGCCTCCCAAGCGCCGTGATAAATGGCGCGGTTGGGTTACCCACGTCCGTATTGATGAGAATCCCGTAAATGGGGGACACGATCTTTTCTTTGACAAGACGTACCAAGGAAACCGCCTCGCAAAACACACTGAGGTGGAAAAGTGAAAACGATTCGAATAAAGGCTTGGCCGTAGTGTGATGTCACGCTGCGGAATACGTCAACAGATTAGATTTGTGTTAATATTATTCTCTCTGTGGCAATACGTGGAAACTTATTTTTGCAAAGCCGGACAATACTCTTGGTGTTTACAAACTTTTATGAAGAATTTGGAGGAGGAACCCGCCTTGCAATGCCGAAGACAATCTACGCGCCGGACTCGTCGTCATTGAAGCCTGGTTCAGGGGCTACTGAGGGAGTCCTGGATTAGGGGGTGTTCGGGTAGCCGGACTATACCTTCAGCCGGACTCCAGGACTATGAAGATACAAGATTGAAGACTTCGTCCCGTGTCCGGATGGGACTTTCCTTGGCGTGGAAGGCAAGCTTGGCGATGCGGATATTCAAGATCTCCTACCATTGTAACCGACTTTGTGTAACCCTAACCCTCTCCGGTGTCTATATAAACCGGAGGGTTTTAGTCCGTAGGACAACTTCATCATACAACAACCATACCATAGGCTAGCTTCTAGGGTTTAGCCTCCTTGATCTCGTGGTAGATCTACTCTTGTACTGCCCATATCGTCAATATTAATCAAGCAGGACGTAGGGTTTTACCTCCATCAAGAGGGCCCGAACCTGGGTAAAACATCATGTTCCTTGCCTCCTGTTACCATCCGGCCTAGACGCACAGTTCGGGACCCCCTACCCGAGATCCGCCAGTTTTGACACCGACAGGCGCCGAACAATCTGCTGGAAGCGCTTCGCACCGCTTCCATCGACGAGGAGCACTACACTATTATGAGTGCAGTGATCCAGAAGGTTCAGTCCGCTAAGAGCGGATTGACATAAGCCTGTGCCAGCCTTCTAACAGGCTTTGAGGTAAGTGTTTAAAGTATAGGAAAAATATTACCGCATAGACAGTAGCCCTTGATGCTCTGTTCGGTGTTCACAAAGAAAAGCCGAATAGAGGATCAAACACTATCGCAGGAGTCTAATAGAAGTATGTCAATATGCACATGCAGGCTTCGCTGCTGGCGTCCGCTGCACTGACCGCGGAGGTCGTCGTACTAAAGCAGGACCTTAAAGGGTCCCAGGACGAGCTTGGCCTTACCAAGAGGTAGCTCGAGGAGAATAAAGGTAAGTAGTACCTAGTCTATGTATATGTATAAAAATAATGCGATTGCAAAATGACAGGATTATCATGAATTTGCCAGGGGCCACGACTAAAGTGGCGACCCTAAGGCAAGCACTGTCCGAGGCTGAAGATAAAGCGGCCAAGGAGCGCACTGAGCGAGAGAAACACGAGGCTGGGGTGGGCGAGGTGCAGTGAGAGCTCCAGGCTTGTGTGGCGAAGCATGAGGCGTTGGAGCTTGACTCAAAGACGCGAGAGTCTGAGCCTGCCGCGACCCTTGAGAGCGCAAAAAGTGCCCAGGCTGAAGCCCAAAAGGCCCTCCAGGAGATCGACACAATGAAGAAGATAGAAGTGGGTAAGGCTTTCTATATGCAAAGCAAGCATGTAAAAGTAAATTACCGATTACTTACCCGAATCCGGAGCTCTACAGGAGCATTGGCATATTTGCCCCGCAGCGTGTCCGATGCCGCACAATTTTACCAGGCCGAGGATGGAAGCTCAACGGAGAAGTTGTTCTGGTCTCAGTATACTGAGGCCGAACACCCGGTGCCCATGAGCGACCAGCTGAAGCAGATGGTTGAGCTACATAAGGCGGCCGAACAGGCCATGAAGGGCTTTATAGTCCGGATGTGGCCTGGCGACGCCCTTCCGAACAGCTTCTTCGGCCTGGTGAGGCGGCTTGTGGATGCCTGCCCGCGGCTGGAGGTCGTCAAGCGATCCGTCTGCATTGAAGCTGCACGTCGGGCTTTCGCCCGTGTGAAATTGCAATGGGTCAAGCTTGACGCCGTGAAGCTGATCAAGGAAGGGCCGCCGGAGGGCAAGGAGCACCGCCACCCCGAGATGTACTACGAGGGTGTTCTGCCGGGTGCCCATCTTATAGCGGATGAGTGTTCAAAAGATGTAATATTTGAGTGAGACTTGCTTGTTTTATCCTGTATTTATGAAAACTTGTTTCATATGCGCTATGCAACGCTTATTTGAATTTAAAATATAGCCTTCTGTTTGGCCGTTTATCCAATCTGAGAGATGGCTAGTCCTCGGCTTCTGCCCCCATGCCACGAGTGCTGGGGTGTTCGGGATAAACCTGAGCACTCTTGTTCCCATGTTTGGGTCCTTCAAGGGAGGTGCTTAGCACAGCAAACAAGGCAACCGGACTAATAATGCTTTATCACTCTCACTTAGCCATAGAATTCTATAATTTTAAATTTCGGCGAAGCCCCTGGTATTCGGAAGGCCGAATTCAGGGCGCGATACATGCCTTTGAGCTGGACAGGGCCGGCCCCTCGCCCTAAGCGGCATAAGTCTTTAGGGACTCGAAAACCTTGCCGAACAGCGACCAGTCTCTTGCCTTATCATGACAGTCAGTTTTAGCTTTCTCTACAGAGGTGCTCAGCCCGGCAGAACCGGGGTACAATCGCAGTAGTTCTCCTAGCGCTACCTTAGCCAATAGAGCGGAACGTAAGGTACCAAAACATAGGAGCCGGGCAAACCCAACATTTGACCAAAGACATGATTTAGAGCTCATGCATATAATGCTATAAGTTCGGGGTGCCGCACTTTGTGGAAGTGTTCGGACTTCTCACACCATATTGTGGGTGCTTAAGCCCCTGGTGTATCGGTCGTACCAAAGTGTACGGTTGCAATGCGTCATAAATGAACACATATATATAAAACAAGAATGCAATAATAGGCGCAGTGCTATGCGTTGCTTATTCAAAAATGTGCATTAAAGCAGAATGATACAGATAGTGCGATAAGCAAAGAGTAGGACTATGTCCCTTCCAAGGGCAGGCTGAGGAATAGTACTAAATTAAATATTTCGCTCATTACTATAATCCACCTAGGAATTCCGTGGTGTGACGTAGCTTTCTACCTCCTTGGTTGCTGCATTATGTGTTCGGCAATAGTGCTGCCGGACAGGGTTTCGAGAGATTAAAGTCCTGAAGAAGAGAAAAAAATAACAAAGCGGGAAGCCCCTAGTGCGGTTTAAGCCGTGTCTTGGGGCGTGCCGCAGTTGTGCCCCCCTCCCCACCTGCGCCCATGGTATTTTTAATGCGTAATTATGTACGCGTGGCACGGATTTTGCCGTTTGGTTGGGACTGGGGTGGGGGCCGCATTGCTATGCGAGCTCAGATTGCGCCAGGCGGTCTAATTGCCGATTACTCCGAGCGCGCTTGGAGGTGTCCGGATTTTGAAACGCCGAACTGGTAGATTTCCTTGAGAGGCTGCTTTGTGCTTCCGCCGCGAGGGCCACAGTGTGCTCCTCTGTTCGGAGAGAGCGCTCTGTGTTTCCATTGACAGTAATAACCCCGCGAGGTCCTGGCATCTTGAGCTTGAGGTATGCATAATGCGGTACCGCATTGAATCTAGCAAATGCGGTTCGCCCGAGTAGTGCATGATAACCACTGCGGAACGGGACTATATCGAAGATTAACTCTTTGCTTCAGAAGTTATCCGGGGATCCGAAGACCACTTCCAGTGTAATTGAGCCTGTGCAATGGACCTCTACACCTGGAATTACGCCTTTAAAGGTCGTTTTGTGGGTTTGATCCTTAAGGGGTCTATACCCATTTTGCGCACTGTGTCCTGATAAAGCAGGTTCAGGCTGCTGCCACCATCCATAAGGACTCGAGTGAGGTGAAATCCGTCAATGATTGGGTCTAGGACCAGTGCGGCGAATCCGCCATGACAGGTACTAGTGGGGTGGTCCCTGCGATCGAAGGTGATCGGACAGGATGACCATGGGTTGAACTTGGGGGCGACTGGCTCCAACGCATATACGTCCCTTAGCGCACGCTTCCGCTCCCTCTTGGGGATGTGGGTTGCGTATATCATGTTCACCGTCTGCACTTGTGGGGGGAACCTCTTCTGTCCTCCGGTGTTCGGTTGCCGGGTCTCTTCCTCGTCAACACTATGTGGCCCCTTATCTTTGTTTTCGGCAATTAACTTGTCGGCCTGCTTGAATACCCAACAATCCCTATTGGTGTGGTTGGCTGTCTTGTCGGGGGTGCCGTGTATTTGACACGAGCGATCGAGTATGCGGTCCAAACTGGACGGGCCCGGCGTACTTTGTGTAAATGGCGTTTTCCGCTGACTGGGTTTAGAGCCTTTGAATCCGGCATTGACTGCCGTGTCTTCAGTATTATCGCTGTTAATACGGCGCTTATGTTTGTTGCGACTTGACCTGTTATTGCCGTCCTTGGTATCCGAAGTACCATGGTTTTTTGACATGTTATTGCTGTGGGCCAGCCAGCTGTCTTCTCCCGCACAAAAGCGGGTCATGAGTGTCGTGAGGGCTGCCATAGATTTCGGCTTTTCCTGACCAAGGTGCCGGGCTAGCCACTCGTCACGGATGTTGTGTTTGCAAGCCGCTAAGGCCTCTGCATCTGGACAGTCGACGATTTGATTTTTCTTTGTAAGGAATCGAGTCCAAAATTGTCTGGCCGACTCTTCTGGTTGCTGAATTATGTGGCTCAAGTCATCGGCATCTGGCGGTCACACATAAGTTCCCTGAAAGTTGTTGAGGAATGCGGCTTCGAGATCTTCCCAACAACTAATGGAATCTGCTAGCAAGCTGTTAAGCCCATGCCGTGCTGGTCCTTTGAGCTTTAGTGGGAGGTATTTGATGGTGTGTAAGTCATCACCGCGGGCCATGTGGATGTGGAGGAGGAAATCCTCGATCCATACCGCAAGGTCTATAGTGCCGTCGTATGATTCAATATTTACACGTTTGAAACCTTCTGGGATTTGATGATCCATTACTTCGTCTGTGAAGCATAGAGGGTATGCGGAACCTCTGTATTGGGCTATATCACGATGCAGCTCGAATGGGTCTTGCCCGCTATGTTCGGCCCGGCCGGATTTACTTTTACTGTATCCAGCGTGATGTTTATCGTCTCGCATAGTGGCGCGCCCTCGTGATCCGTAGATCGATCTTGCATGCTTTGCTTTGTCCTCCAATACGTCTCGCAGGTTTGGCGTCTTTCCCCATGCCTTTTTATTTGAATGGCGTCGGGGTGCAGGCTGAGCTTTTGGCTGGAATGCCTCTCTATCACGGCCACGAGGTGGCCGATCAGCCGCATCATACGCTTCTTCCTCCAGTCGGGGTAGCAACCTGCACTTTGGGTAACTCTTGGAGGGGCGCTCGAGTTTATATTCCTGCACTTCAGTCCATCTGTTAGCTAGCAGGTCTTGATCAGCTTGAAGCTACTGCTGCTTTTTCTTCAGGCTATTTGCTGTGGCCATAAGCCGGCGCTTGAAGCGCTCTTGTTCGACAGGATCCTCTGGCACGACGAATTCGTCGTCGCCGAGGCTTGCCTCATCTTCGGAGGGGGCATGTAATTATCATCCTCCTCCTCTCCGTCTGCTGCTCTCTCAGGAGGGCTGGCTCCTCCATCCTCCTGCTCTAAATCTTGCTGGAGGGGGTTGTTGTTGTCTTCGGCACTATCCGGAGTGTTATTATCTCCTGTGCCGGTATCACCACTTTTGCTTTGGCGGGACTTAGAGCGGCGCCGCTAACGTCGGTGCTTGGGTTGCTTATTGGAGGGGTCATCCTCCGCTATCTTGTCGCCATTGCCTTATTTGGGTGTGTCCACCATGTATATATCATATGATGAGGTGGCTTTCCAGTGCCCTATAGGCGCTGGTTCATGTTCGTCTCCTACATTGTCGTCCATACCGTCGATGTCTTCGGAGTCGAAGTCGAGCATGTCGGTTAAATCATCGATAGTGGCTATGAAGTGGGTGGTGGGTGGGCGTCGAATTTCTTCGTCGTTTGCATCCCAATCCTTTTGGCCATAATCCGGCCAGGGCTCTCCCGACAAAGAGAGAGATCTTAGTGAATTCAGAATGTCGCTGAAGGGCGAGTGCTGAAAGATATATGCGGCGGTGAATTCCATGATCGGCGCCCAATCGGATTCGATTGGCAGGGGCGCGGAAGGCTCGGAGTCTGGAAAAGAGTCCGACACTTTGGAGTCACGGGCTTCGCAGAGGATGAGGCGGTGTTTGGCTCGATCGCCATTGAGACCACAGCCCCCGAGGCGGTGTCTTGCCACCCGTCCTCGATCGGCGCAGTTGGCTCCGAGCTAAGGGTCGGAGCTGGTGTGGCTGCGGCCTCCAGGGCTCTGTTCGGTGGCAGAGCTAGGTCATACCCATCGTGGCAGTGTGGTGCGCTCGGCTGCGGCTCGAATCCGTTGAAGATCAAGTCTTCGCGGATGTCAGCCATGTAGTTCAAACTTCCAAATCTGACCTGATGGCCAGGGGCGTAGCTTTCAATCTGCTCCAATTGGCCAAGCGAATTGGCCCGCAGTGCAAAGCCGCCGAACACGAAGATCTGTCCGGGGAGAAACGTCTCACCCTGGACCACATCGTTGTTCATGATCGGAGAAGCCATCGGGCCTAAAAGTGACGACACAGAGGAACTCTCAATGAAAGCACCAATGTCGGTGTCAAAACCGGCGGATCTCGGGTAGGGGGTCCCGAACTGTGCGTCTAGGACGGATGGTAACAGGAGGAAGGGGACACAATGTTTACCCAGGTTCGGGCCCTCTTGATGGAGGTAAAACCCTACATCCTGCTTGATTAATATTGATGATATGGGTAGTACAAGAGTAGATCTACCACGAGATCAAAGAGGCTAAACCCTAGAAGCTAGCCTATGGTATGATTGTCTGTTGTAGTTGTTGTCCTACGGACTAAAACCCTCCAGTTTATATAGACACCTGAGAGGGTTAGGGTTCCACAAGGTCGGTTACAAAGGAGGAGATATCCATATCCGTATTGCCTAGCTTGCCTTCCACGCCAAGTAGAGTCCCATCCGGACACGAGACGAAGTCTTCAATCTTGTATCTTCATAGTCTAATAGTCCGGCCAATGGAGATAGTCCGGCTGTCCGGAGACCCCCTAATCCAGGACTCCCACACCCGACGTCGACGAGCCTGTGCTCGGCAAAGGCCGGTACCTGCCTTTCGAGGTTGGGTGCCCTGCCTTCACCCGTGAGCTGCGGCAAGTCCATTGGCAGTCCGCTCGCACATTCAAGCTAGATATTCCCGAGAAGTATGATGGGAGACCAAACCCGGCAGACTTCTTGAGCATCTACACCATCACTGTTCAAGCTGCCCGGAGATGAGAAGGTTTTTGCCAAGTACTTCCCTTTGGCGCTAAAGCCAAACGTGAGGTCTTGGCTGATGCATCTGCCGGAGAACTCCATCTCCACCTGGGCTGAACTATGCCATGAGTTCGTTGGCACCTTCATGGGCGGCCACCAAGTACTAGGACGGCCCAGCGATTTGTAGCTTCTCCCACAAAAGGAAGGAGAGACTCTGCGATAGTACATGTAGAGGTTCAGCCAAGTCCACAGGAATATTCCAGATATCCACCCGGCAGCGATGATAGCTCTGTTCCAGTCCAACATGCGGAACCGTCAGATATGTTCCAAGATGAACGTCCGGCTGCCCAAGACTGTGAAGGAGCTTTAAACCTTAGTGGATAAGTGTGTTCAACTAGAGGAGGGGAGGAAACTGCCTGGAGAAGAGGATGGCGGCGACATCGACTCAGAAGATGATGACGAGGCCACCAGTCAGAAGAAGAAGAGCAAGAAGTGCAGCAGGAAGCACAAGCATAAAGCAGTACTGACTGTTGAGGGATCGAGCATGCCTTGTACCGCAAGAAGTCTAAGGTCGAAGCCCCCGGGAAGGAAGTTGCCACATGCACTGACTACCGAGAAGCCGCGGCTGCCGAGAAGGCTGGGAAAGGTGATGGGCCGTATTGCAAGATTCATCAGACCAAGGTCCATGATCTCCAGGAGTGTCATCAGGTTGAGCAGCTTGTCAAGAAGCAAAGGGCTGAATATGAGAAGCGTGATAAGGAAAAAGGTCAGAATGGCGCTGGCGGGAAGGGCCGAGGCGGTGAAGCAAATCGCCCCGGCAAGGCTCTTTGGAACCAAGGAAAACCTGCTAGGGGCAGAGAGAAGGAAGATTGCGATGATGGCAGTGATGCAGGGGATGAAGAGGAAACCAGCGAGCAGGAATTCCAGAAGGCCACCGATGCCCTATGCTTTGACGGGGGTGCATCTCTGCACTCCTCTCACCGCCAACTTAAACGGTGGTTGTGTGAGGTCAATGTCGTGGAAGCAGCGGCAGAGTCTCGGAAGCCGCTCAAGTGGTCATGCACGCCCATCATCTTTGACGAAGAGGACCATCCTGACCGCACCACCGCGGTAGGATTCTTGCCATTATTGGTTTCACCAACGATCCGCAACCTCAAAGTCACAAAGATGTTTGTTGACAGCGGGCCCGGGTTAAATCTGATTTCCCTAAAGGTCATCAGCAAACTTCAAATAGCAGAGGAAGAACTCAAAGTCATAGGCACATTTCAAGGAATCAAGCCCGGTAGGAGTCATCCTAAGGGAAAGATCATGTTGCCGTGACATTCGATGGAGAGTTGAACTACCGGACTGAGCAGGTTGTGTTTGATGTGGTCGACCTCCCCCTGTCGTAAATTGGAATACTTGGATGCCCAGCTCTGGCGAAATTCATGGCGACATCCCACCATGCCTACGATAGCTCGAAGAAGCCAGGGCCGATGGGAGTCATTTCCATTCCGTCAGATGAGAAGGATGCAATTATTTGCGTGGATAAGATGTACCGGGACGCAGTCGCGGAAGAGGCCGTGGAAGCCACAGTTCCTACCAAGGAAATCAAAGGAAAGAAGAAGGCCAACAGGGACACCAACAAGGAATCTAGTAAGTGTACATCTTCAGAGTATGCTGCACCTGTTGATGACTTGCTGGAGAGTTCCAGCATCAAAAGATCCAAGGTTGCTGTCCCTCATGTGAAACAGGTCTCGGCAGGGCTGGCTGGCGCTGATGGTACCTTTACTATCAGTGCCACCCTTGATGGCAAATAGGAAAGTGCACTCGTTGCCTTCCTGCGGGTGAATGTAGATGTGTTTTCTTGACAACCATCTGATATCCCTGGTGTTCCTAAGGATGTAATCGAGCACCACCTTGTTGTCTGCCCACATGGCCGACCCATCAAGCAGAAGGTCCGAAAGAAAGCTTTGGAGCGGCAGCAATTCATTGCAGAAGAGATCAAGAAACTTGAGGCAGCTGGTCTGTTCAGAGGAGTACTGCATCCAATGTGGTTAGCAAACCCACTAGTCATACGCAAGGCTAACGGAAAATTGAGGCTTTGCATAGATTTCACATATCTTAACAAGGCCTGCCCGAAGGACCCATTTGCCTTGCCGAACATCGACCAGATTGTGGATTCCACTTCAGGATGTGAGTTTCTCTCTTTTCAGGATGCATACTCTGGATATCATCAATTTTTATGTCCAAGGAAGATGAAGAGAAGACCTCATTCATCACCCATGTGGCACATACTGCTTCATGTGCATACCTTTTGGGTTGAAGAGTGCCAGGTCCACTTTTGCTAGAGCAGTCCAGATTGGTTTTGAATCACAGTTGCAAATGAAAATTGAAGCTTATATGGATGATATTGTGGTCAAGACGAAGGACAGATCAACACTCATCCAGGATTTAGAAGAGATGTTTGCCAATCTGTGCAAGATCAACTTGAAGCTAAACCCGGATAAGTGTGTGTTTGGCATTCCCTCCTGCAAGCTGCTTGGTTTGTTTCGGTACCATCACGGGTTAGAGGCCAACCCCGATAAGATCAAGGCTATTGAGGAGATTCAGGCACCTAAGACAGTTAAGGATGTGAGGCGTTTGACAGGGTGCGTTGCCGCGCTTAGCAGATTCATCTCCAAGTCCGCCGAGCGTGCCTTGTCGTTCTTCCAGATCTTGAAGAAGGCAAGACCCATGAAGTGGACCCTAGAAGCAGATACATCACCGCAAGATTTCAAGACCTACTTGTCCTCTGTGCCCACTTTGGTCGCTCCTAAACCACAAGAGTCGTTGCTGCTATATCTGGCGGAAGCTAGTCAACCGGTTAGTGCAGCACTAGTGGCGCAGCAGGAAGTGGAGGAAGCAGCAGCCTTGGCTTGTGTCCCTTCCAGGGGGGGAGTGAGATAGGCCCGGCAAGGACATATATGGATCAGGACAAAGAAGAGCATGACAGCGGAGACCACCCCAAGGACGCGACAAGGAAGAAAGTGGTGCAACGCCTAGTGTACTTCGTCAGCTCCCTATTGCAGGGGGCTAGATCCAGGTACTCTAGTGTGCAAAATTTAATTTTTGGCCTTGTTATGACCTCAAGGAAATTGCGCCACTACTTCCAAGCCCATGAGATCACGGTTGTCACCCGCTTTCCTTTGCAAAGGATACTCCGAAACCCTGAGGCTACCAGCATTGCCCTGAGATTAGAAAGCACATCACACTAAAAAAATACATAGCCATGACATTTTGGGCCGAACGATTTTTTCCGGTCATGCTTATGACACTTATATGATGATAATTGTGACAAAACATGGTATCATCATAGATGTGGTGGGATCCTACTTCTATGACAAAAAATCATGACAGAAAATGGGCTTTTCGTCCTGGGAAGGCTGGAGACACAGCTTCATGACATTTTTTGCGCCGTCCATGACAGAAAAATCCATGGTAGAAGCGAGGGCGAGGAAAATATCGGGGAGTTTCCGGTTATGGGGGTGGTCGGGGGCCAAGAGATGCGCGTTTCTCTCATACACGTACGCGTGTGGGTGCGAGGCGTTGGGCTCTAACTGAACCCGAGCGAGGTGTTCGCCTACTGAACCCGAGCAATTGCACTGCAGGCTACACATTACTGAACCCGAGCGATTGATCAATCTGGCTGTTAACTGAAGCCGATCGAGCAATTCCTTCACTACTTCTGCTAACTAAAGCTGATCGAACCCTGTTGCCTCCTTCCCTTGATGAACAGTGAGCATTGTTGGGGGGTTTGGATGAACAGTTCCCGATGGGG
>NC_041388.1:193719944-193745906 GCF_002162155.2 Triticum dicoccoides
GGGTGGATTAACATGACCAGGTGGTTTTGCCGCTGGATGAACAGGACCCCGATCGATCGAGCCGGTTGGGGGTGGATGAACAGGACCCCGTGGGAGGCTGGATGAACAGGACGACCCCGTGGAGGGCTTGTTGAACAGTAGTCGGTGGAGGGCTGGATGAACAGTAGCCCGTGGAGGGGTGGTTGAACAGGACCCCATGGAGAGGGCTAGGGGAACAGTAGCCGGTGGAGGAGTAGTGGAGGCTCGATGAACAGGAGCCCGTGGATGAACAGTCGCAGGTGGAGGCGGGAGGAGGTCGACGGTGGATGAACAGTAGCCCATGGAGGTTGGAGGAGCTCGACGGTGGAGATGAACAGTATCTCGTGGAGTCTCGTTTTGCGGTACGCCACACCCCTCCTGATGAACAGGAGCCCCGTTTCGACCGTAGCACTCCAACACAAGTCCGTTTCCTCCGTTTTGCGGTATGTGACACCCCTCCTAATCAACAAGACCCCGTTTTGACCGTAGGTGGTCCAAGAGAAGTCCGTTTGCTCTGTTTTGCGGTATGCCAGACCCATCCCGATGAACAGGATCCTGTTTCAACCGTGGCTAGTCGAACACAAGGTCGTTTCCTCCGTTCTGCGGTACGCTAGGCCTTGTTTCGATAGGATGTTCCGTCCAAGCCGGTTGGCTCCCAATGAACACGACGTGTTCCGTTGCCTCCCGATGAACACAATGCATTCCTGTGCCTCCCCATGAACACGACGCAGTTTCTCCATTCCGACCCAGCCGGTTGGCTTCCGATGAACATGATTAGTCGCTGTATGCATTAGAGACCCCACTCGTATGTATGTATGTAGTCATATTTACTATGTTGTAGCGTGGCCGTACGTACGTGTAGACGATATAGATGGGACTGTGTGACAAGCTACATTGGCGCCTCTACTTCAACACGTGTCGCTCCTTACTCGGCCACGGTACATCGCAGTAGAGACACCGATCGACCGCTATGTACGTACACGTTCGTGGCCGGACAAATAACGCTACCTTCACTTCAACCTGGTGGGTCCCAACTATCAGGGGGTAAGAAGGCAGTTCCTTCTGTGCGAAGATAAAGCCGGTGGGTCCCAGCTGTCAGGGGGGAAACATTTTTTTGCGAAATACAGAGGCCCTTCCGATAGGTCTGAGGTGTCAGGTGGAGGAATCATTATTTTGCGCGTAATAAGGAGGCACTTCCTTGCGTGCGGCCATGGACCCAGCTGTCATCCTCTCCACTTACAATCCTCTTCTGATGGTTGCCGTTAGTTGACCGCGTTGACGACGCCGTACTTCCTGAGAGCACCAAGGTGGTGGACGACGGCGTGACCTAGGAAGGGAACGACCCAGAGCCAGGGAATACGCAACAGGGGATGCCCATGCGGAGGGGAGTACGAAGGTTGACTCCTTCGGCTGCGGCTTGAGGCTGCCATCTCGAGAGAGTAACAGGGGGTGTGGGTGCATAGACGGAAGGCATGGCCAGTAGTAGTATGGTCGGGCAGTGAGGCCTGCGCGGCAGCACGGCCGGCCACGGGAGGCTGGAGCAGGCGGTACGGCGGGCGCAGGTTTGGGCGGCTGGAGCAACAAGACCAGAGGTTGAAGACGCAGCATGGCCGTTGGATTAACATCGATCGGTCAGTGCCACTAGAATCGTTTATTGACTAAGTTGACAAAGCCCTGAGTAAGCGTTAACTTAGTAAGCCCACAAGTCAGCCTACAATTCTTGTGGGTCCCAGCTAGCAGGGGAATCCATTTTTTCGAGTAATAAGGTGGCACTTCCTTGCGTGTGAAGATGTTTTCTAGTTTTTTTATTTCTTCTTTTTCGAGTTAGAATGAAAAGAAAACAATTTAGGATCTTTGGTACAATCTATATTTTCACGAAAAGGATCATAATAAAGCTGGTGGGCCCCAGCTGTCATGGAGAGGAAACTTTTTATTTTCGCGTAATAAAGGAAGCACTTCCTTGCATGCGAAGATGTAGCTAGTGGGTCAAACCTGTTAGGGGGAGAAATTATTTGTTTTCGCATAATACGGGGGGCACTTGCTGTGTGCGGCCATGGGCCATGTGCGTCCCCACTGTCAGCCAATCCACGTACATACCTCATCTGAGCCGCCCCCTGATCCAACGGTTGGCTCGCCGCCAGTTACGCCATGCCTTACCATGGGCAAGGCACTGGATCTCCGTCCCCGATGGCTGTCGTTTGTTGACAAAGTTGACCATGTCGCGCCGAGAGAACCAACGCAGTAAACGATTGCGAGTATTACGAAGAGAACGACCCGGAGCCAGCGAAGACACAAGAGTGGATGCCCACGCGGAGGGGAGTACGAGGGTTCACTGGTTCGGCTGCGGTGTGAGGCTGCCGTCGCCGATGAAGAACAAGAGGTGTTGGTGATTAGAGGAATGGCCTGGACGGTGTTTGGGACTAGAGTGGGCCGGTGAAGCCTGCACGGCAACACAACCGTCCACGGGAGGCGGTAGCAGGCGGTACCATCGGTGGTGGTTTGGGCGGCTGAAGCAAGAATATGCGAGATGGACATCCAATGGCCACTTCTGCTAGAATTGGATGGACATCCAATGGCCACTTCTGCTAGAATTGTGTCTTGACTATAGGTTTACAAAGCCTTCTGTATGCCCTAGTAGGCCCACAAGCCTTCCGTACGTGTCACTAACTATAATTCTCAAAAAAATAGTAGGCCCACAAGTGAGCATCACATCTGTGGCAGAGAACATATAGCCCATTTGCGATTTCTAATAGTGTACAACCCATTTTTGAATTCTAATGGAATTTACTACAACCCATTTATAGTCTGTTAAAATTACAACCCATTTTCTAGCCAAGACAACGATTAATAATTTAAACCAACCTCTCAAAATAGAATTCAACCAAAAATCCCACATTTTGATGGGATCCGAAAAAAATTATCCCTAAATTTCGAGTCAGATTAAATATAATTTCAAAATGAATTTGTATTAGGTAAAAATCTAAAAAAAATACTGCGCGCGCAATAAGTAATGAAATGAAAATTTCCAAATTCAAACAATAATATTATTCAAACTAATTACCTTCTTGGTGCGTTTTTGTATATTTACAGCCCTGTTTTTATAATTACATCACATTTGTTATTTCTTAAAGCCCATTTTCTTGTTAGGCCTAATAGGAATAATTTATAGCCCAGTGGGGCGGAGAATAACAAGTTGACCTGGGTTGGGTATTCCGCAAAACAAGTATAGCTGGGCTAGCCATTTTCACCTTGAAAAAATAATATCAGGGCTGGATATTTGGTCGACATAAAATAATAGCCGAGGCTAGACGGGCCACAGCCCGCCCAGTTGATATCCGACTCCTCTGAACAACAACAAAAACATCGCTTAAGAAAAAATCCACTTACACCCAAAAAACAAATACTACTCGAGCTGTTGGGTCCCAACTGTCGGCCGCTCCTTTTGCAATTCTCTTGTTTATTGACTATATAGGTATAACGCCCAAGATGCGGCTATATCTCCCACGTGTCGACGCACGAGTTAGAGGCATAACCGCATCTTGGTATGATCGCAAGAAGTGTCACCTTCACACACTCCCATGTAAATGAACAAGGAAGTAAATAGTTGGCTTACAATCACAATGTCACACAATGATCAAATTATTCATACATCATTCAGAGTACACACAAGGTCCGACTACAGACGGATCCAAATGAAAAGAAGACAACCCCAAATGCTAAGTCTCGATCGTCCCTACTGGGCACCACTACTAATCATCCGGAAAGGAAACATAGTAATGGCCAAGATCTTTGTCGAACTCCCACTTGAGCTCGGTGGCATGACCTGCATCGGTGTCATCGGCACCTGCAATTGTTTTGGTAGTATTTGTGAGTCACGAGGACTCAGCAATCTCAAAACCCGCGAGATCAAGACTATTTAAGCTTAAAGGTGGGATGTGGTTATAAGGTGGATTTGTAGCAAGCACTAAGAAAATATTGTGGCTAACATACGAGTACAAGAGTAAGATAAGAAACTACGCAATGGACGCAAAGCTAGAAGTGATCAAGAAGTGATCCTGAACTACTTACGTTCAAACATAACCCAACTGTGTTCACTTCCCAAACCTCGTCGAAAAGAGACCATCAAGGTTACACACGCGTTTGGTGTATTTTAATCGAGTCAAGTGCCAAGTTCTCTACAACTGGATATTAAGAAATTCCCATCTGCCACATAACCGCGGGCATGGCTCTCGAAAGTTTATACCCTACAAGGGTGTCCCAACTTAGCCCATCACAAGATCTCACGATCAACGAAGGATAGTCCTTCTCTTGGAACAACCCGATCAGACTCGGAATCCCGGCTACAAGACATTTCGAAAATGGAAAAACAAGTCCAGCACGACCGCCCGAATGTGCTGACAAATCCCGATAGGAGTTGCGTGATACGTCTCCAACGTATCTATAATTTTTGATTGCTCCATGCTATGTTACCTACAGTTTTGGACATTGTTGGGCTTTATTATCCACTTTTATATTATTTTTGGGACTAACCTATTAACCGGAGGCCCAACCCGAAATTGCTTTGTTTGTATGCTTGAAGTATTATTATTTTTATGTCAATATGAACTTTTGTCTTGAATCTTTCGGATCTGAATATTCATACCACAATTAAGAAGAATTAGATTAAAATTATGCCAAGTAGCACGCCGCGTCAAAAATTCTATTTTATCATTTACCTACTCGAGGACGAGCATGAATTAAGCTTGGGGATGCTTGATACGTCTCCAACGTATCTATAATTTTTGATTGCTACATGCTATATTACCTACTGTTTTGGACATTATTGGGCTGTATTATCCACATTTATATTATTTTTGGGACTAACCTATTAACCGGAGGCCCAACCCAGAATTGCTGTTTTTTGCCTATTTTAGTGTTTCAAAGGAAAGGAATATCAAACGGAGTCCAAACGGAATGAAACCTTCGGGAACGTGATTTTCTCAACGAACAAGACCTAGGAGACTTGGACCCTACGTCAAGACATGAAAGAGGAGGCCACGAGGTAGGGGGCGCGCCTACCCCCCCATGCACGCCCTCTACCCTCTTGGGCCCCCTGTTGCTCCACCGACGTACTCCTTCCTCCTATATATACCTACGTACCCCCAAATGATCAGATACGGAGCCAAAACCCTAATTCCACCGCCGCAACTTTCTGTATCCACGAGATCCCATCTTGGGGCCTGTATCGGAGCTCCGTCGGAGGGGGCATCGATCACGGAGGGCTTCTACATCAACACCATAGCCCCTCCGATGAAGTGTGAGTAGTTCACCTCAGACCTACGCGTCCATAGTTAGTAGCTTGATGGCTTGTTCTCTCTTTTTGGATCTCAATACAATGTTCTCCCCTTCTCTTGTGGAGATCTATTCGATGTAATATTCTTCTTGCGGTGTGTTTGTTGAGAGCGATGAATTGTGGGTTTATGATCAAGTCTATCTATGAACAATATTTGAATCTTCTCTGAACTCTTTTATGTATGATTGGTTATCTTTTCAAGTCTCTTTGAATTATCAGTTTGGTTTGGCGTACTAGATTGATCTTTCTTGTAATGGGAGAAGTGCTTAGCTTTGGGTTCAATCTTGCGGTGTCCTTTCCCAGTGACAATAGGAGCACCAAGGCACATATTGTATTGTTGCCATCGAGGATAACAAGATGGTGTTTTCATCATATTGCATGAGTTTATCCCTCTACATCATGTCATCTTGCTTAAGGCGTTACTCTGTTTTCATTAACTTGATACTCTAGATGCATGCCGGATAGCGGTCGATGAGTGGAGTAATAGTAGTAGATGCAGGCAGGAGTCGGTCTACTTGTCTCGGACGTGATGGCTATATACATGATCATATCTAGATATTCTCATAACTATGCTCAATTCTGTCAATTGCTCAACAGTAATTTGTTCACCCACCGTAGAATACTTATGCTCTTGAGAGAAGCCACTGGTGAAACCTATGGCCCCCGGGTCTATCTTCATCATATTAATCTCCCAATACTTAGTTATTTCCTTTGCTTTTTTACTTTGCTTTTATTTTACTTTGCATCTTTATCACAAAAATACCAAAAATATTATCTTATCATATCTATCGGATATCACTCTCGTAAGTGCCCGTGTAGGGATTGACAACCCCTTATCGCGTTGGTTGCGAGGATTTATTTGTTTTGTGCAGGTGCGAGGGACTCGCGCGTAGCCTCCTACTGCATTGATACCTTGGTTCTAAAAAACTGAGGGAAATACTTACGCTACTTTGCTGCATCATCCCTTCCTCTTCGGGGAAAAGCAACGCAGTGCTCAAGAGGTAGCAAGAAGGATTTCTGGCGCCGTTGCTAGGGAGGTCTACGCAAAAGTCAATATACCAAGTACCCATCACATACCCTTATCTCCCGCATTGCATTATTTTCCATTTGCCTCTCATTTTCTCCTCCCCCACTTCACCCTTCCGTTTTATTCGCCGCCTCTCTATCCTCCCTCTCTTTCTCTATTTGCCTCTTTTTGTCCACTTGCTTTTTGTTTGCTTGTGTGTTAGTTTGCTTGCTTGTCACGATGGCTCAAGATAACACTAAATTGTGTGACTTCACCAATACCAACAATAATGATTTTATTAGCACTCCGATTGCTCCTCTTACCAATGCTGAGTCTTGTGAAATTAATACTGCTTTGCTGAATCTTGTCATGAAAGATCCGTTTTCTGGCCTTCCTAGTGAAGATGCCTCTACCCATCTAAATAGCTTCGTTGATTTGTGTGATATGAAAAAGAAGAAAGATGTGGATAATGATATTGTTAAATTGAAGCTATTTCCTTTTTCGCTTAGAGATCGTGCTAAAGCTTGGTTTTCGTCTTTGCCTAAAAATAGTATTGATTCATGGAACAAGTGCAAAGAAGCTTTTATCTCTAAGTATTTTCCTCCCTCTAAGATCATCTCTCTTAGAAACGATATTATGAATTTTAAGAAACTTGATCATGAACATGTTGCACAAGCTTGGGAGAGAATGAAACTAATGATACATAATTGCCCTACTCATGGTTTAAATTTGTGGATGATCATACAATTTTTTTATGCCGGATTGAATTTTTCTTCTAGAAATCTTTTAGATTTGGCCGCGGTAGGCACTTTTATGGAAATCACTTTAGGATAAGCTACTAAACTTCTAGATAACATTATGGTTAATTATTCTCAATGGCATACTGAAAGATCTACTAATAAAAAGGTGCATGCGATAGAAGAAATTAATGTTTTGAGTGGAAAGGTGGATGAACTTATGAAATTATTTGCTAGTAAGAGTGTTTCTTCTGATCCTAATGATATGCCCTTGTCTACTTTGATTGAGAATAATAATGAATCTATGGATGTGAATTTTGTTGGTAGGAACAATTTTGCTAACAACACATATAGAGGAAATTTCAATCCTAGGCCTTATCCTAGTAAACCCTCTAATAATTATGGTAATTCCTACAACAATTCTTATGGAAATTATAATAAGATGCCCGCTGATTTTGAATCTAATATTAAATAATTTATTACTTCGCAAAAGAGTTTCAATGCTATGATTGAAGAAAAATTGCTTAAGATTGATGAGTTGGCTAGGAACGTTGATAGGATTTCTCTTGATGTCGATTGTTTGAAACTTAGATCTATTCCACCTAAGCATGATATCAATGAGTCTCTCAAAACCATGAGAATTTCCATTGATGAGTGCAAAGAAAGAACCGCTAGGATGCGTGCTAAGAAAGATGCCTTTATAAGAGCATGTTCTTCTAGTTTCTATGAAAATAAAGATGAAGATATAAAAGTTATTGATGCCTCCCCTATTAAATCTTTGTTTTGCAATATGAATCTTGATAATGATGGGACTGAATATGATCCACCTGTACCTAGAAGGCGTTCCAAGATTTTTTTTATCTTGATGCTAAAATTGATAAAAGTGGGATTGAAGAAATTAAAACCCTAGATGTTGCTAAACCCACTATTATGGATTTCAAGGAATTTAACTATGAAAATTGCTCTTTCATTGATTGTATTTCCTTGTTGCAATCCGTGCTAAATTCTCCTCACGCTTATAGTCAAAATAAAGTGTTTACTGAACATATCGTTGATGCCTTGATGCAATCTTATGAAGAAAAACTTGAATTGGAAGTTTCTATCCCTAGAAAACTCTATGATGAGTGGGAACCAACTATTAAAATTAAAAGTAAAGATCATTAATGCTATGCTTTATGTGATTTGGGTGCTAGTGTTTCCACGATTCCAAAGACTTTGTGTGATTTGTTAGGTTTCCGTGATTTTGATGATTGCTCTCTAAAATTGCACCTTGCGGATTCCACTATTAAGAAACCTATGGGAAGAATTAATGATGTTCTTATTGTTTCAAATAAGAATTATGTGCCCATATATTTTATTGTTCTTGACATAGATTGCAATCCTTCATGTCCTATTATTCTTGGTAGACCTTTCCTTAGAACGATTGGTGCAATTATTGATATGAAGGAAGGAAATATTAGATTCCAGTTTCCATTAAGGAAAGGCATGGAACACTTTCCTAGAAAGTAAATTAAATTACCTTATGAATCTATATGAGAGCCACTTATGGATTGCCTACCAAAGATGGCAATACCTTGATCTATCCTTGCTTGTTATGCCTAGCTAGGGGCATTAAACGATAGTGCTTGTTGGGAGGCAACCCAATTTTATTTTTATTCCTTGCTTTTTGCTCCTGTTTAGTAATAAATAATTTATCTAGCCTATGTTTAGGTTGTGTTTTTTTGTGTTTAATTAGTGTTTGTGACAAGTAGAACCGTTGGGAAGACTTGGGGAAAGTCTTGTTACACTTGCTGTAAAAAACAGAAACTTTAGCACTCACGAGAACTGCTGCCATTTTTATTTGGATAGTGTTATTTAGTTAATTATTTTTGAAGATGATTAATAGATAAATTAATCACGTCCAGCAATTTATTTTAGAATTTTTGGGGTTTCAGATCTTGCGCTAGCTACATATTACTACAGACTGTTCTGATTTTGACAGATTCTGTTTTTCGTGTGATGTTTGCTTATTTTGATGAATCTATGGCTAGTAAAATAGTTTATAAACCATAGAAAAGTTGTAATACAGTAGGTTTAACACCGATATAAATAAAGAACGAGTCATTACAGTACCTTGAAGTGGTCTTTTGTTTTCTTTCGCTAATGGAGCTCACGAGATTTTTCTACTTTGAGTTTTGTGTTGTCAAGTTTTCATGTTTTGGGTAAAGATTTGATGGATTATGGAACGAGGAGTGGCAAGAGCCTAAACTTGGGGATGCCCATGGCACCCCCAAGATAATATAAGGACACCTAAAATCCAAAGATTGGGAATGCCCCGGAAGGCATCCCCTCTTTCGTCTACTTCTATCGGTAACTTTACTTGGAGCTATATTTTTATTCACCACATGATATGTGTTTTGCTTGGAGCGTCTTGTATGATTTGAGTCTTTACTTTTTAGTTTACCACAATCATCCTTGCTGTACACACCTTTTTAGAGAGCCATGCATGATTTGGAATTTGTTAGAATACTCTATGTGCTTCTCTTATATCTTTTGAGTTATATAGTTTTGCTCTAGTACTTCACTTATATCTTTTAGAGCACGGTGGTGGATTTGTTTTATAGAAACTATTGATCTCTCATGCTTCACTTAGATTATTTTGAGAGTATTAAATAGCATGGTAATTTGCTTAAAATCCTAATATGCTAGGTATTCAATATTAATAAAATTTTCTTATGAGTGTTTTGAATACTAAGAGAAGTTTGATGCTTGATGATTGTTTTGAGATATGGAGGTAATAATATCAAAGTCGTGCTAGTTGAGTAGTTTTGAAATTGAGAAATGCTTGTGTTGAAGTTTGCAAGTCCCGTAGCATGCACTTATGGTAAACATTATGTAACAAATTTGAAACATGAGGTGTTATTTGATTGTCCTCCTTATGAGTGGCGGTTGGGGACGAGCGATGGTCTTTTCCTACTAATCTATCCCGCTAGGAGCATGCGTGTAGTGCTGAGGTTTTTGATGACTTGTAGATTTTTGCAATAAGTATGTGATTTCTTTATGACTGATGTTGAGTCCATGGATTATACGCACTCTCACCCTTCCATCCTTTCTAGCCTCTTCGGCACCGTGCATTGCCCTTTCTCACATTGAGAGTTGGTGCAAACTTCGCCGATGCATCCAAACCCCGTGATATGGTACGCTCTTTCACACATAAACCTCCTTATATCTTCCTCAAAACAGCCACCATACCTACCTATTATGGCATTTCCATAGCCATTCCAAGATATATTGCCATGCAACTTTCCACCATTCTGTTTATCATGACACATTCATTATAGTCATATTGCTTAGCATGATCATGTAGTTGACATAGTATTTGTGGCAAAGCCACCGTTCATAATTCTATCATACATGTCATTCTTGGTCCATTGCATATCCCGGTACACCGCTGGAGGCATTCATATAGAGTCATCTTTTGTCCTAGTATCGAGTTGTAATCAGTGAGTTGTAAATAAATAGAAGTGGGATGATCATCATTTTCTAGAGCATTGTCCCAAGTGAGGAATTATAAAAAAAGATAAAGGCCATAAAAAAAGAGAAAGGACAAATAAAAAAATGAGAGAAAAAGAGAGAAGGGACAATGTTACTATCCTTTGCCACACTTGTGCTTCAAAGTAGCACCGTAATCTTCATGATAGAGTGTCTCTTGTTTTGTCACTTTCATATACTAGTGGGAATTTTCATTATAGAACTTGGCTTGTATATTCCAACAAAGGGCCTCCCCAAGTGCCCTAGGTCTCCATGAGCAAGCAAGTTGGATGCACACCCTCTTAGTTTCTTTTGTTGAGCTTTCATACATTTATAGCTCTAGTGCATCTGTTGCATGGCAATCCCTACTCCCTGCATTAACATCAATCGGTGGGCATCTCCATAGCCCATTAATTAGCCTCGTTGATGTGAGACTTTCTCCTTTTTGTCTTCTCCACATAACCCCATCATCATATTCCATTCCACCCATAGTGCTATGTCCATGGCTCGCGCTCATATATTGCATGAAAGTTTATAGGTTTGACATTACTAAAGTATGAAAAAATTGCTTGGCTTGTCATCAGGGTTGTGCATGATGAGAGCATTCTTGTGTGACGAAAATGGAGCATGACTAAACTATATGATTTTGTAGGGATGAACTTTCTTTGGCCATGTTATTTTGAGAAGACATAATTGCTTTGTTAGTATGCTTGAAGTATTATTATTTTTATGTCAATATGAACTTTTGTCTTGAATCTTTCGGATCTGAATATTCATACCACATTAAAATTATGCCAAGTAGCACTCCGCATCAAAAGTTCTATTTTATCATTTACCTACTCGAGGATGAGCAGGAATTAAGCTTGCAGATGCTTGATACGTCTCCAACGTATCTATAATTTTTGATTGCTCCATGCTATATTACCTACTGTTTTGGACATTATTGGGCTTTATTATCCACTTTTATATTATTTTTGGGACTAACCTATTAACCGAAGGCCCAACTTAGAATTGTTGTTTTTTGCCTATTTTAGGGTTTCAAACGGAGTCCAAACGGAATGAAACCTTCGGGAATGTGATTTTCTCAACGAGCAAGACCTAGGAGACTTGGACCCTACGTCAAGACACAAAAGAGGAGGCCACGAGGTAGGGGGGCGCGCCCTCCACCCTCGTGGGCCCCTGTTGCTCCATCGACGTACTCCTTCCTCCTATATATACCTACGTACCCCCAAACGATCAGATACGGAGCCAAAACCCTAATTCCACCGCCGCAACTTTATGTATCCACGAGATCCCATCTTGGGGCCTATACCGGAGCTCCGCCAGAGGGGGCATCGATCACGGAGGGCTTCTACATCAACACCATAGCCCCTCCGATGAAGTGTGAGTAGTTCACATCAGACCTACGGGTCCATAGTTAGTAGCTTGATGGCTTCTTCTCTCTTTTTGGATCTCAATACAATGTTCTCCCCCTCTCTTGTGGAGATCTATTCGATGTAATCTTCTTTTGTGGTGTGTTTGTTGAGACTGATGAATTGTGGGTTTATCATCAAGTCTATCTATGAACAATATTTGAATCTTCTCTGGATTCTTTTATGTATGATTGGTTATCTTTGCAAGTCTCTTCGAATTATCAGTTTGGTTTGGCCTACTAGATTGATCTTTCTTGCAATGGGAGAAGTGCTTAGCTTTGGGTTCAATCTCGCGGTGTCCATTCCTAGTGACAGTAGGGGCAGCGAGGCACGTATTGTATTGTTGCAATCGAGGATAACAAGATGGGGTTTTCATCATATTGCATGAGTTTATCCCTCTACATCATGTCAACTTGCTTAAGGCGTTACTCTATTTTCATTAACTTAATATTCTAGATGCATGCTGGATAGCGGTCGATGAGTGGAGTAATAGTAGTAGATGCAGGCAGGAGTCGGTCTACTTGTCTCGGACGTGATGCCTATATAGATGATCATACCTAGATATTCTCATAACTATGCGCAATTTTGTCAATTGCTCAATAGTAATTTGTTCACCCACCGTAGAATACTTATCCTTTCGAGAGAAGCCATTAGTGAAACCTATGGCCCCCGGGTCTATCTTCATCATATTAATCTCCCAATACTTAGTTATTTCCTTTCCTTTTATTTTACTTTGCATCTTTACAAAAGAAATGCCAAAAATATTATCTTATCATATCTATCAGATCTCACTCTCGTAAGTGGCCGTGTAGGGATTGACAACCCCTTATCGCGTTGGTTGCGATGATTTATTTGTTTTGTGCAGGTGCGAGGGACTCGCGCGTAGCCTCCTACTGGATTGATACCTTGGTTCTCAAAAACTGAGGGAAATACTTATGCTACTTTGCTGCATCATCCCTTCATCTTTGGGGAAAACCAACGCAGTGCTCAAGAGGTAGCACTGCGCGTATCTCATTTTCAGGGCACACTGGGTGGGACAAGCTACGAGTAAAACCAGCCCTCGAGTTTCCCCGAGGTGGCACATATTCACCATATCAATACACCACTATGGATCCGCTTCCGTCTCCCTACGAGAAGGCCATCCATAGCACTCATGCTTATCTTGCGCATTTTAGTGTATCCACTTTCACTTATCTATGAACTGTATAGGCAACCCAGAGGTCCTTTACCGCGGACACGACTATTCAAAGAGATGATGTTCACCCTGGAGGGGTGTACTTCTTCACACACGATCTCGCCACTTACCACCTTGTACATGTTATGTATATCAGCAACCTTCAAGCGGAAGCCTGGCGAGGGTGTCGGCCACGACCTGACTAACCACACAAATCCCTAGTCCAGGTTTATCGCCTATTCAAGTTCCATCCGTAGGGAGTCTGGCCGAGGTTTCCACATACGGCCCCGAACGATGTGTGTAGGGTTCCCGAAGCACCAAACAGGCGTCCCGGTACATCGTGCCACGTGCCTACCGCATCATGGCCCACCCCTAGGGTCAGCACTGCGCACAGCCTCCAGCATACTACAAACACCAGAAACTACTTGCAACTCCTGGACAGAGGACATGGGCGGTTAATAAGTCGAGAGGGTCCATTGGTTTTGGGCCCAACACGTGGTAGTAGCTGTTGATGGATCACAAACACAGAACTCAGTTCTTGTGGACGGTTTCAATGAGACAACCCACCATGTACTCCTACATGGCCTCTCACCGCTACCTTTACCAAATCGTGTTCACACACTTAGTTCACACAAAGTAGGACATGTTCATCACCATTCCAATTCATCGCCGATGAATCAGACCTGACTCGACTCTGAGCCGTAACAGGCATGACAAACAAGCATGAATGAGTAGACACATCAGGGCTCAAACAACTCCTACTCATGCTAGTGGGTTTCATCTATTTACTATGGTAATGACAGGTCATGCAAAGGAAAGGGGTTTAACTACCGCAACATGTAATAGTTGAATTGTTGTTGTCCTAATGCAGTAAAAGAGAGTAGGAGCGAGAGAGTGGGATTGTATCAGAATGAACAAGGGGGTTTTGCTTGCCTGGCACTTCTGAAGATAGTATAGTTCTTCATCGATGACATCGATCTCATCGTTGGAACTATGTCCACTGAGAGGGGACAAATATCGGCAAATAGAGAAAGAACACAATCAATGCAATGCAACAATATGATGCATGATCATGACATGGCAATATGCTGTGATTTGGGCTAATGCAATAGAAAGTCACTTTGATTGAAGTGGAATTCAAAGCTAGATCAAATTCCAACTCCAAATCTATTATCAATTTTGTCCTAATCATGTTTCATCCTCAACAGTGAGGTCAACTTGCTCCAACATGCATGAAAATGGTACGGATGGATAGATTGGATTTTGCTGATCATTTTTCCTATATAAATCTTTTCATTCTGAGCTATAGATTATTTTCTATGATTTATTAAAGTTTAGGCCTTTTCTGGAATTTCCTAGATTATTTTTAATCCAGAAAACGATTAACTGCGTCAACACTACATCATTGTGATGTCAGCAGGTCAACGGGGCGGTTCAGGTCAAACCTGACCGGTGGGTCCCATGTGTCAGTGACTATGGATAATCCTAATTTAATTTAAACCTAAACTAGTTTATTTAACAGGGCTGGCCCCACGTGTCAGTGACCCAGGGCGGTCAAATCCGGTTAGTGGGGTCAATCCCGCCGGCGTTGAGCCGTCGGCGAGGTCCGAGACAACAGAGGGCTTCGGAAATTGTCCATAGAGCACCATTTGATGCGTGGTTTGCTCCTACGTGCTCCTGGGAGTCAGCCGCATCAAATGAAGGTAGCGGCTGGAGCTGGTATGGCATGAGTCGACGACGGCGAGCACGAATGTGGTGGCCTGCGTTCGAGTGTTCGTGGGATCGGTGCTGCGGTGCGCAAACGAGCGCAGCGATACGCAAGGGAGGCTCTACGCACGACGGTGAGCATGTTGGACGCACGCCCGGGACCAAATGGTCACCGGAGCTTCACCAGCGAGGGGCGCAGGTGGCGGCACGTTCGGTCACAGGCGAGATGGAGGCTACATCATGCAAACAAGGCAAAGGAGAGGGGGTTAGGGGGACGAGCTCACGATGGATGCGAGGAGATGCTCAGCGGGCTCGGGGAGGCGTCGGAGAGGGCGCAAGGCTGTCGGCAATCTCGGTGGCCGAAGGAAGAAGATGACGAGGTAGCCGGCGATGCAGGGCGTCCGATGATGCTTGACTTTGCTAGTAGGTCGAGGACATCGAGGCGAAGCCCGTGAACACGTCGGCGAGGCGAGGCAGTGTCAGTGGCCACGACAGCAGCTAGCGGCGGCAACGACTTGTTCGGTGGTGCTGCAGGGAGGGAGCTAGAGGAGAGGGAGAGAGCTCCAGAGTGAGGGGAGAGGTAGAGGGGGTCGAGGCCGTTCCTGTGCCACGGAGACAGCGCGAGGGGGAAGCAGGAAGTGGAGCTCGGGCGCACGCGCGTCGACACACCTCTGCCTACTGGTAGAGGTTGAAGATGGTAGGGCTCCTGGTGGGTTGGGCCAGTTGGCTGAGCTGCCAAGGGGGCAGCACACGCAGGTAGGTCCAGGTAAGTTACATGTAAGCTCTCTTTTCCTTTTCCTTTTGTTTCAGTTTTCTATTTCTTTTATTCTGTTTTGAATTAGTAAAAATACTAATCCATTTTGTAAAATCCTGAAAATAATTTTGGGCAGTGTTTGGATTATTTCCAAAACCCAAAACTATTTTCAGAATTATTAGAGCATTTAAAAATATTTATAGTATTTAAATACTCCAATTCAAATATGATATGAGTTAATTCAAAGATCCATAATGTCCTAGAAATATATTCATCATTTTTTGGAAAGGTTTTCACCTTTATCAGAAATCATGAACATTTTTGAAGGGCATTTTGGGTTCTTTGAAAAAGATTTTGGATTGAACCTAGTTGAATTCCATTTGGTGCTAGGGTTTGAACATCCCCATTTCAAGTTTCAAATAAAAATAGACATGATGCAACAACCTAGCTAGTCCAAATGCATAGAAAGGCTAGGGATGCGACAACTCACCCCCACTAAACAAGAATCTCATCCCGAGATTCAATACGTGAGGTAAGAAGACAAAGTGGACACAAAGCCAACACAACCTTCATGAACTAGGTTGCACTTCATAAGAATGTTGATTTGTTCATCATCTTTGTCTCGATGTCTTGCTTTGAGAACCCATCCAACATGACAACAAGAAGAAAGGGAAAATTCTAGAAGAATCGATCTTCTCGAAGATCGAGCAACTCACAATCAACTCACGGAATGAGATGTTGAAACATATCTTGAGCTGAGACACAAGACACACATCATGGGAAATGGAAAGAAGCAGATGACAAGGGTTCAATTTGGTAGGCAACAATTCCATGCTTGAGTAAGATGGTGCATGGTTTCAAATTACCGAGGAGATAATTGTCGTGATTCTATAACGGGGCACCTTAGAAGAGGTGTGCATGGTTTCAAATTACCGAGGAGATAATTGTCGTGATTCTATAACGGGGCACCTTAGAAGAGGTGACTCATTGGATTATCCCCTTACGTGGCAAAACGAATTACTTTTGATCCATAGATCATTGAAACTCTTCATACCAGCCTAAGGTAATTTACAAATGATCGTTTGAAAGAATTCAAAAGAATGGCATACTCAGTTTGGAAAGGAAACTATGGTTATAGAACAACTCGGCAAATGGAAGGCACATCCAGTTGATACCAAGGATATAACCTAGTGACTGAGCGTGCTTTCAAGAACTTGAGCATTTCCATATTCATCAAGGTTTTAACAACATCTGTGCCGAGGATCGTGGAAACACATCATACTACCCTAATGAATCATGATGGAGGATGCAGGTACAAAAGAGGACAACACTTTCTCAGATTTTACCTTAGCAATGCCAAGGAACAAAACCTAGAAGATGGACCGAGGGACATTTAGCACTCCGCTTCTAATGTTCTCCTTGATGTACTGGTTACCACGGTCATGCTTAAAAGCATCAGCATAGCCATCAAGTAAAGGACGGACTTCGGAATACAAAGGATCCATAAGGAACAACTTCTATAATAAGTCACTCAAAATCCTCATGGAGAAGACGGTCAACTTTCTCAATCAAGATGCTACAATGATAGATCTTCCGGCTAGGTGTGTCGGCCAGAATATCAACCTTGTCGGAACCTACATAATAGATCTTGGAAAAGTTTCAACCATCATATATGCCTGAGATTCAGATCTGGTTGGTAACATGATATTACAAACTCATCAATTCTAGAAAGAAAAATGAGAGTTTGCAACACAAATCGACGAGATGGCGTTGCGAGATTCTCGGGGAATGAATTACGATAGCAAGCTCCAAAGCATAAGCTGGTTCTGCTACACACATGTGAACATGTTGTCCAAGACAAGCATGACCACGGAGTAGTCTTACAATAAAACACTACCGAGTTCAGGTGGGGAATCATCAAAGAGGATATTAAAGTCCTTACATAAGTCTGGATTAGCTCTTAAGAAGGAACTTCTTCTCCTTGAACAAATCAATCAGTGGCTTGGTGTGTTATGGAATACATATGGAATGGAGGTAATTAATCTACCAAACCAAAGAATACTTCGCACATGCATGACCAACTTGGGATGGTTCCAAAGGAAGCAAAACAAGCTTTCTCGAATTCATGGCGGCAACTTGCAGCAAATGCATGTGAACTTAGAGGAAGTCACTTCTTTCACCAAAACATATACCTCATGAATGGAACATGAAGGCAATGTTTAAAAAGTTTCCAACACTATTTAAGGTTCAACATGAATCATGCACGAGATAAAATGTTGATGATGGGCTCAACAACAAGTCCTTGGGATTTCCATATAACTAGAATTCCACAATTATGTGAACAAGGTGATAGCATTGGTCAGACCAAAAGATGTAATGGTGTATGCTCGAGGGATCAACCATAGGTAAGACAACACTACGAATATCGTTGGTTCTGATTTGACTTGATGATAGCCCATACTCAAGTCAAAGTTTTGACAAGGCAATAGATCCAACAATTGATCATGAGGATCAATCAATGAGGATATCATCTTACTTCTACACACACACAAAAGATATCCCTTTAAAATGAACTAAGTCCGATAAAGCTTTTATCTTCCAACTCTCCAAGTTATTGTTTAGCTTATCCAAATAGTTCAGGAGTATCCAGCACAGATCCTTGGAGAAAGGGTGGTTCAGAGGAAACCAACTTGATCACGAGCTCAACCATAATGGTCGGGGAACAACCTGGTGATACTTACAAGAAGATATTCGGAAAATCATGAACCATTAGTATGTTATTAATCTCAGGAATAATCTTGCTTTATAGGGCAAGACGATATGATCAAAAGAGCGAGGGACCGACACGATCCCAACTCATTGATCGAGGAGTGCACTAGAAATAAGTACTAGGTAGCACGATCAACCTTAGAGTGATGATTCAATAATCAACATGCTAGGAATGAGGTTATTGTCATTAACTACCAAGCAACGGGGTTGCTAGGAGTATTGATTTCACACATCATGCTTCATTTGTCGGTATTCCGGTCACAACAATGCGGGAACCAAGGAATGAATGATGATGGTGAGAAGTTTCACTCTATCAAGAGTTCATAGGATGGTGTGCAATTCCCATGATATTCTTGATGTAAAGATGGTAATACTCCAAGGTAGAACAGAACAAAAGTTGGATTGGCATTTGATCTGTGGAATACAACTATTTTGACCCAATCCTAGAAATGGATGACGTATTGGAGTTTGTTTCTCCTAGTCATTCCGAAATAGAAGGGCTTGATGGACCACAAGAGTAAAAGGCATCGATGAACACGAATGCATAACTACTCCTGACTATCAACTGATATACAACGGTCAGAATAGCAACTAAAGAGGGACAACTCAAGGAACATATATCTTTCTAGGTTGTGGATGCATGGATTATTATGTCGAGCGAAGCTCAACATTTCTTCCGGAGAACCCATGCAGAAAGGTAGAACTGGCAGATTCACAATATAAAACGAGGAACTCATCGGGAGCACTCTTGTTGCGATCTTTTGGTTCAGGATGAGCATTTGCTAGGATGGTTCATGGTATTTGGAAGAAGGATATACCACGGACCTCGAGGACTACTTCAAATGTTACTAATATCCTAAAGGAACTAACATAGACTATCAACATGAAGTAAGTAGAGTGATTCTCGGGTTCAAAAACCTAGGAGTAGAGTACCCACCAAATAAATGGCATCACGGGATGCTTTCGAGAATGACGGCCAGAAGCATCACACTAGTAACACAAAACATGTCTAGATTACTAGGTGATCCTCTAAGACACCTAGGGTCATAATAATAGCTCCAACATATATGTCGAGGCAATAGAGTACCTCAACGTACTAGTTAGTGTGGTTAATCTGGCCCAAAGAAACATCGGAATGGGAAGAAGGAATTTGCAAATGCATCAGACTATTTAGAAACCTGGGATGACTCGGACAACATAACGGCTATAAATTCTCAAAAAGATTTGAGACATCTTGCAAAATGGTGGCATAACCACTTAACATCACAATATCAAAGTTCTGAGACCAACTGTTAACACACAGAAGTATTAGAAACTGAATTGAGAGTTGAATCCATCAATCCTATAAGTCTCTATCATAGTAATTCACCATCCTGATAGATAGATGAAAAGGCATAGTTCTTAATCCCCGTAGAAAAGAAGAGGTTGACTCAGATCAGAACGGCATAAGGTAAAGGAGTAAAAAGAGCCTTACATTCCCTTCCACAATCAATTCCCCTATATAACTAAAGCATTTCCAGACTCGACTTCGACTAGATTGGCTTGGTAATCCTACATGCAGTCAGGCTCTGATACCAAAGCTGTCAGGACCCTGGTCCTAAGTCACACCGATCTTGCATGTAACACATCATATCACTTTGCGGCCTCATGCACGGTTTTCCCACGGGTGCCACCTTACCTGGCCCGGGACCGTTTGCGCCTTTTGGCTCACGTATATGATAGTGTCGCTAGAATCCATATGACAGAGAACCCATGCCGACATGACTAGTCGTAAACCCAAAGTGGCACTAACTAATAGGTACATGCATACATGACCCAGCAACGAACGTGTCGGTCAACAGTGAGTGAATCCGGGCTGTAGCAGCTGGGCTAACAGGACTCCGGTAGACACCGCCTGACATTTCCCCGAAGGGACAGACACGGGAACGAAGAAGGACACATGCCGGCTAGCCTAAGTGTTCCGGTAGACACCGCTTGACATTTTCTCAAAGTATTTATTCATTAGGCTGCGGAGAGCTAGATATTACAAACATGGGTCTGATGACCCAGTATTCAAGGCATACAAGCAATAAGCACATGCGGAAGCTTAACTTGTTGAGTACAGACAACTACAAATGAAAAGGCTGAGAAGCCTGACTATCTACAAGATCCTGCCGAGGGCACAAGATCGTAGCTGAGGTAACAAGCTAAACGTCGAAGTCCATGCAGAACTACTAGCGAGACTGAAGTCTCTCTACAGAAACATAAATTAGGCAAACGTGAGTACAACTCACTAGTAGAAAAAGGGTCAAATGTGAAGCACATTAGTGCCGGTTTGAATTTGAGCCAGCACTAATGTGACCATTAGTGCCGGTTCCAACGACTAGGCGGGCGGAAATCATTAGTACCGGTTCATGGGCAACCTTTAGTATCGGTTCATGCCACGAACCGGTACTAATGAGGCCAGTGCGGCTGTGGTTAGGCTGGGGCCCCCCACGAAGACCTTTAGTACTGGTTCATGGCATGAACCGGCACTAGAGTTTCTTAGTAAGCTGATTTTTAGTCCCACCTCGCCAAGAGAGAGTAAGTATGAGCAGTTTATAAGCCGTGAGTGCAGAAACAATGACGAAGAGGCGCAATGCTCACCTGCACATTGCTTAGCTTCAAGCCTTTTGGAATAGCATAGATTGTACTGAGCTATGTGTAGTGCAGTCTACACTATTCCGAAAAGCTTGAAGCAAATTAACCAACATTGCACCTCTTTTTTATTTTTAATAACTTATTTGAACTCCGGGCTTCTTGTGTTCAGTATGCAGCATTCAAAGTGACGTCATCAATTTCCAACATGTTCTGACATCATTTTCTGTTTTCAGTCATTTACTGAATTGTTTAAAGAGCTAAATGACCGTGAAATTGAAAATCACTACAAAATGAACTGTGAAAATGTTGAAATTTGGCATGGTACCATCATTTCACCCGCATAGCATGTGCGAAAGAGTAGGGAGGGTCACGGCAAAATCTGGACGCACTTCATGTACAAACTGGACAATCTCTTTCGGAGTATCAGGGTTTCGGATGAGAACTCATCTGTTACACGAGCACTTAAATGTTTTTTAAACTTATTTGAACTCCGGACTTCTTTTGTGTTCAATATGCAGCATTCAAAGCGACATCATCAATTTCCAACATGTTCTGACATCATTTGCTATTTTTCAGTCATTTACCAAATTGTTTAGAGAGCTAAATGACCATGAAATTGAAAATCACTACAAAATGAACTGTGAAAATGTTGAAACTTGGCATGGTATATATCATCATTTCACCCGCATAGCATGTGCGAAAGAGTAGAGAGGGTCACGGCAAAAACTGGACGCACTTCGTGTACAAACTGGACAATCTCTTTCGGAGTATCAGGGCTTCGGACGAGAACTCATCTGTTACACAGGCACTTCAATGTTTTTTAAACTTATTTGAACTCCGGACTTCTTTTGTGTTCAGTATGCAGCATTCAAAGCGACATCATCAATTTCCAACATGTTCTGACATCATTTGTTGTTTTTCAGTCATTTACCAAATTGTTTAGAGAGCTAAATGACTGTGAAATTGAAAATCACTACAAAATGAACTGTGAAAATGTTGAAACTTGGCATGGTATATATCATCATTTCACCCGCATAGCATGTGCAAAAGAGTAAAGAGGGTCACGACAAAAACTAGACGCACTTCGTGTACAAACTAGACAATCTATTTCGGAGTATCAGTGTTTCGGACGAGAACTCATCTGTTACACGGGCACTTCAATGTTTTTTAAACTTATTTGAACTTCAGACTTCTTTTGTGTTTAGTATGCAGCATTCAAAGCGACGTCATCAATTTCCAACATGTTCTCACATCATTTTCTGTTTTTCACTCATTTACCTAATTGTTTAGAGAGCTAAATGACCGTGAAATTGAAAATCACTACAAAATGAACTGTGAAAATGTTGAAACTTGGCATGGTATATGTCATCATTTCACCCGCATAGCATGTGCGAAAGAGTAGAGAGGGTCACGGCAAAAACTGGACGCACTTCGTGTACAAACTGGACAATCTCTTTTGGAGTATCAGGGTTTCGGACAAGAACTCATCTGTTACACGGGCACTTCAATGTTTTTTAAACTTATTTGAACTCTAGACTTCTTTTCTGTTCAGTATGCAGCATTCAAAGCGACGTCGTAAATTTCTAACATGTTCTGACATCATTTGCTGTTTTTCAGTCATTTACCTAATTGTTTAGAGAGCTAAATGACCGGGAAATTGAAAATGACTACAAAATGAACTGTGAAAATGTCGAAACTTGGCATGGTATCATCATTTCACCCGCATAGCATGTGCGAAAGAGTAGAGAGGGTCACGGCAAAAATTGGACGCACTTCGTGTACAAACTGGACAATCTATTTCGGAGTATGAGGGTTTCGGACGAGAACTCATCTGTTACACGGGAACTTCAATGTTTTTTATACTTATTTGAACTCTGGACTTCTTTTGTGTTCAGTATGCAGTATTCAAAGTGATGTCATCAATTCCCAACATGTTCTCACATCATTTGCTGTTTTTTAGTCATTTACCTAATTGTTTAGAGAGTTAAATGAGCGTGAAATTAAAAATCACTTCAAAATGAACTGTGAAAATGTTGAAACTTGGCATGGCATATATCATCATTTCACACGCATAGCATGTGCGAAAGAGTAGAGAGGGTCACGAAAAAAACTGGATACACTTCGGGTACAAACTGGACAATCTCTTTCGGAGTATCAGGGTTTCAGACGAGAACTCATCTGTTACAAGGGCACTTCAATGTTTTTTAAACTTATTTGAACTCCGGACTTCTTTTCTGTTCAGTATGCAGCATTCAAAGCGATGTCATCAATTTCTAACATGTTCGGACATCATTTGCTGTTTTTCAGTCATTTACCTAATTGTTTAGAGAGCTAAATGATCGTGAAATTGAAAATCACTACAAAATGAACTATGAAAATGTTGAAACTTGGCATGGTATCATCATTTCACCAGCATAGCATGTGCGAAAGAGTAGAGAGGGTCACGGCAAAAACTAGACGCACTTCATGTACAAACTGGACAATCTCTTTCGGAGCATCAGGGTTTTGGACGAGAATTCATCTGTTACACGGGCACTTCAATGTTTTTTAAACTTATTTGAACTCCGAACATTTCTTTTTTATTCAGTATGCAGCATTCAAAGTGACATCATCAATTTCCAACATGTTCTAACATCATTTGCTGTTTTTCAGTCATTTACCTAATTGTTTAGAGAGCTAAATGACCGTGAAATTGAAAATCACTACAAAATGAACTATGAAAATGTTGAAACTTGGCATGGTATATATCATCATTTCACCCGCATAGCATGTGCGAAAGAGTAGGGAGGGTCACGGCAAAAACTGGACGCACTTCGTGTACAAACTGGATAATCTATTTCGGAGTATCAGGGTTTGGGACGAGAACTCATCTGTTACACGGGAACTTCAATGTTTTTATACTTATTTGAACTCCGGACTTGTTTTGTGTTCAGTATGCAGTATTCAAAGCGACGTCATCAATTCCCAACATGTTCTCACATCATTTGCTGTTTTTCAGTCAATTACCAAATTGTTTAGAGAGCTAAATGACCGTGAAATTGAAAATCACTACAAAATGAACTGCGAAAATGTTGAAACTTGGCATGGTATATATCATCATTTCACATGCATAGCATGTGCGAAAGAGTAGAGAGGGTCATGGAAAAAACTGGACGCACTTCGGGTACAAACTGGACAATCTCTTTCGGAGTATCAGGGTTTCGGACGAGAACTCATCTGTTACAAGGGCACTACAATGTTTTTTAAACTTATTTGAACTCCGGACTTCTTTTCTGTTCAGTATGCAGCATTGAAAGCGACGTCATCAATTTCTAACATGTTCTGACATCATTTGCTATTTTTCAGTCATTTACCTAATTGTTTAGAGAGCTAAATGACCGTGAAATTGAAAATCACTACAAAATGAACTGTGAAAATGTTGAAACTTGGCATGGTATCATCATTTCACCGGCATAGCATGTGCGAAAGAGTAGAGAGGGTCACGGCAAAAACTAGACGCACTTCGTGTACAAACTGGACAATCTCTTTCAGAGTATCAGGGTTTCGGACGAGAACTCATCTGTTACACGGGCACTTCAATGTTTTTTAAACTTATTTGAACTCCGGACTTCTTTTGTATTCAGTATGCAGCATTCAAAGCGACGTCATCAATTTCCAACATGTTCTGACACCATTTGCTGTTTTTCAGTCATTTACCTAATTGTTTAGAGCGCTAAATGACTGTGAAATTGAAAATCACTACAAAATGAACTGTGAAAATGTTGAAACTTGGCATGGTGTATATCATCATTTCACCCGCATAACATGTGAGAAAGAGTAGAGAGGGTCACGGCAAAAAATGGACGCACTTCGTTTACAAACTGGACAATCTCTTTCGGAGCATCAGGGTTTCGAACGAGAACTCATCTGTTACACGGGCACTTCAATGTTTTTTAAACTTATTTGAAATCCGGACTTCTTTTCTGTTCAGTATGCAGCATTCAAAGCAACATCATCAATTTCCAACACGTTCTGACATCATTTGCTGTTTTCAGTCATTTACCGAATTGTTTAGAGAGCTAAATTACCGTGAAATTGAAAATCACTACAAAATGAACTCTGAAAATGTTAAAACTTGCAATGGTATTATCATTTCACCCGCATAGCATGTGCGAAAGAGTAGAGAGGGTCACAAAGAAACTAAATATAGAAAAAAATACTATTCAGAAATAAATAGAAGAAAATAAATAAAGCAGAAAAGAAAAAAATATATAAGAAATTACTCAAAAATAAATAGAAGAAAATAAATAGTGTATAAAATAAAGAAAACTTTATAAAAAAATTACTCAAAGATAAATAGAAGAAAATAAATAATGCAGAAAAGAAAAAACTATATAAAAAAATTGTTGGGGAGCTGCCTAGTGGGCCTGCCAGACCTAGGATGTGCAAATGCAGGCCTAGAAGGGCCAGCAGGCTCACAGGGCAGCGCGCCATAGTTAGGCCCAGAAGCTTGCTATATAGAGAAGTTTGAAGGAGCAGCTGCGGCTGGATTTATAAACCAGTGCGGCTGCCCTTCGCTTGGCAAGGTGGGACTAAACATTGTGCACCGCCGATGGCAGCGCACAACCATTAGTACTGGTTGGTGGCTCCAACCGGTACTAATGAGTGGGCCTTTAGTACCGGTTTGTGGCACGAACCGGTACTAAAGGGGCCGTTTCCCGCCCCTTGGCCTGGCGAAAATTGGCCTTTAGTACCAGTTGGTGGCTCCAACCGGTACTAAAGGCCCCTCCTATATTTATGGCACTTATGAAAAATTTAGTTTCATCGACCACCACTTCTTCTCCAACTTCTTCGCGCGACATCGCCGCCGTCGTCACGCCGTCGCCCATCGCGCGCCGCCTCGCAGGCCTCGCCGGCCCCGCTGCCCGTCGTCGCCGTCAGCGCC
>NC_041388.1:193746012-193746611 GCF_002162155.2 Triticum dicoccoides
CAGCGCCGTCGCCCCCGCCGCGCGCCGTCGCCCCCGCCACCCGTCATCGTCGTCACCGCCGTCGCCCCCGCCGCCCGTTGCCGCCACCCCGTACTACATCGTTGTCTCGTTCGCACCGTCGCCCCCGGCCCGCCGCTCGTCGTCGCGCCGTCCCCGTCGCATCGTCGTCTCGCGCCGCCGACCATACGCCGCCGCCCCCCGCTCGTACACACACACACAGACACACACACACACACATATTGTTTCTACTTATTTTCTGTTTTCTGTTGTTTAGATTAATGTTAGATAAATTATGTAGATAAGAATGTTAGAATGTTAATGTTAGATGAATTATTTGGAAAAGATGTTAAATATTAATGTCAATTTTAGATGAATTAGCTAGATATTAATTAGGTATATATATGAGATTTGAACTAGTTGAATTAATATAACTAGTTTATTTTTAGTATGAAAATTAATAGAACAAGTTTATTTTTAGTAAGAAAATTTAGGTATATGAGATTATTTGAACTAGTTGAATTAATATAACTAGTTTATTTTTAGTAAATGCTTAGTTGAACTAGTTGAATATTAGAACTAGTTTATTTTTAGTAAGAAAA
>NC_041388.1:193746678-193802608 GCF_002162155.2 Triticum dicoccoides
TATACATTTTAGTAAGAAAATTAATAGAACTAGTTTATTTTTAGTAAATTCTTAGTTGAATTAGTTCAATTAATAGAACTAGTTTATTTTTAGTAAGAAAATTTAGGTATATGAGATTTGATAATTATATAGAACTACCTACTTTATTATATAGAGATTTGATCATCTAATTAACATTTTACTATATAGAACTAGAAATCTTATTTTTAGTAAGAAAATTAATAGAACTAGTTTAGTTGAATTAGTTGAATTAATTAGTTGAACTAGTTAGTTGAATTAGTTGAGCTACTTTATTTAGGTATATTTTTCGTAAGTGCTTAATTGAATTAGTTGAATTAATAGAACTAATAAGTGTTTAATGTTTCACCTATGAACATAGGAATGTCGTCTGACGACGAACACGATTTCATTATCTGCGAATACTGCAAAGACCAGCACGGCCTGTGCGTCAGAAATTTTCTAGTTGATGATAGGCGCTTCAGCATCAAGCTGGATGAGAACTTCAAAGTGGATATAGTAAGTCAGAACGACAAGTCTTTTTTCATAATTAAGCATGACTTATGCTTCATTTGCTTCAACTTTTAATTTTAATTTTTTCACTATTCTACTAGCGTATCCCCTGCCATGCAAGAATTTTTGTCTTGGATAAGATAGGTTTCAGTCCTAACAAAACTATGGAGGTAAAAAGAGTTTACTTGAAGACCGAGCATGGTTATACCTTCAACGTCAAATTATACAATGCAGACATACACCTATTTTGAATGCATAACTTGGCAAGCACTATGCAAGGCTTATGCATTTGAGCCTAATATGGTTATCACCTTTGATATTCGTCCGGAAGATGATATTGAAGGTAATAGAGACATCTGGGTCGATGTGCAGACGCCTCCAGTTCTACCATTATGTGAGTTTCTCAACCATATTTATGTCTTCGATATTGTTTATTCAAAAAGAGTTGACAAGTAATTTATATTGACAGCTTATTTCCAATCAAGCAAACATGTCCGGCGCTTGATAGACAGGACCGTCCACTATCCCGGGGCTGAACTAAACTGCGAGGAGACAAGTCATTATGTTTCATGGCTTGAGGATCTTGATGCTGTCAAGACAATTTTTTTCCTGCACTTAGAAATGTTAGTACTCAAAACATGCGACCAATTGTGTTCGTACTGATCTACGGTCACATATATTTAGGAAAGATGGTAAGATTTCTACTATTTCTTCTCAGTGCATCTTTTGCATACATTATTTTTTTAAGCTAAACTTCATTGCTAAGTATGTTACTATACGATGTTCTTTAACAGGGACTCCCGATGAATGTTGTGCCTGATTGGATCGAGACTAAAGGTACCATGAATATTGTTAGCTTACGACCAAGATATCCTACAATGCACTTTAGTGCATTTAGGATTTCTAATAGTGAGGAATGCTTAATAGTAAAAGACTGGAGCAAAATTGTGAATGATCATAGAGAAGTACTAGGGGGCAGCAATCAGAAGCGCAACCCACGATTCGGAGACAGGTTCATCTGCATGCTCCAATATGATGAATCAGGAAATCTATACATGTTCTATGCTATTTTACCTGAGAGAGAGCAGTAGGAGTGATTAGCTAGTTCATGCTCTTAGTACTTGTCCTCTCATGTCTGTGTTCTTCGTCCTTAACTTAATCTCAAAGAGTGATTTGCTTTTGTGGTGTTATGAACGCTTATAATATCACCATGTTGAACTCGATGATATCTTGGCTTCTGGTACAAGTGAATGTTTCTTCTTTCAGCTAGTGTTGGTAGTGATTAGATAGCGGTAATGACTATATGATGATTAAGTAGTGGTAATGAGACGACTATTTTATGATGATTTTTAGCTAGCTATGAAAACTGTTATTGGTGATGGTATATATGATGCAAGAGTTTTTATATTAATATGATGAAGATGATGATGATGAGTTATTATACCATTTATGAAAGAAACCGCATATTAGTTTCAACTGGATGGATTCTAGCTAAGTGATCAGTTATATGTCATATCCATATTACCTCGATCACTTAATTAGGTGATCAAGTATATATAATATGGATATCGCATATACTTGATGACTTAGCTAGGATCCACATGCATCTGGTCAAACTAATCTGCGGTACTTTCACCTAATGATTAAGCAACTCATTATAATGTAAAACAATCACTAAATTAAATTGAAAACACAAAATTAAAGTAAAAATAAAAAATAAAACAAAAACACACCCAAACATTTAGTACCGGTTGGTGTTACCAACTGGTACTAATGTCCTACGCGCCCTCGGAGCTGGTTCGTGCCAAATGGTTTCCCTTTAGCACCGGTTCGTGCTGAACCAGTACTAAAGGGGGGGCCTTTAGTGCCCACACTTTAGTGCTGGTTACCGAACCGGCACTAAAGAGCCTTACGAACCGGTGCTATTGCCCGGTTCTGCACTAGTGAATGTACCCAGCAAAACTTACATCAGAACTAACTACATATGCATCGGTATCAACAAAGGGGTGGTGGAGTTTAACTGCATGTAGCGACCAGACCTCAAACGGTCCAATCTTTGTGCTTCAGTGTCATCCCTGGATCAGTAATACTGACACCGTACAGTACTTGAAGGATTTATAACAGAGTAGCAATCACACACTTATTACAACGAGTGCCTCAAAAGAGAACTTATTACAAAAAAATATGGCTAAGGCCATCTAATAACAATAACAGCCGAAGGCTTGGAAGATAAGTGAGTCCATCAACTCCAACGACATCACTGAGTATAGAACCACGACCTAAGGCACCTTACTCGTCGTCTGAAAAGTCTGCAACATGAACGGTGCAGCCCGAAAACGGGTTAGCACATGGAATATGCTGGCAAAGTAACACATAGAGAATAATGGAAGAATAAAGCTATACTACATGCATATTTGGCTGGTGGAAACCTCTATGGTTACAGTTTTGCGTAAAGCCAATTTTTCCCTACTGCAAAGGAATAAAATTCATTTAACTATCATGGTAGTTGTTAAACATTAAGAGTGTAGACACCCTCTCAATCCCAATTAAGCATCAACATTAAGACCCAACAATATTAATTAAAGTAACATGATGAGATTCACATGATAATCCAAGTACTAGATACTCAAGTTGTCCATAACCAGGGACACCGCTAACCATTATTAGTTTACACTCTGCAGAGGTTTGCGCACTTTTCCCCACAAGACTCTATCTCCTCCGTTGGGATTCTTGCACTACATAGTGTTTGAGAAATGGATGACCGAGACATAGTCTTTTAGAAGCGCTAGCACCTTACGATCGGGTAGACCGTTGCACCTACTTCCCCTACATCTTCTAGTCTACCACTGTAAGAGTTCGCATGACTTAATCAACTATAATAGAGCCCATAGTACCTTGTGGCTGCACACGGAAGTTTCTAGTATGAATAATCTCATGATCCCTTTGAGCCTTGGTGGCGGTCCAAAAGAAAAACAGGCAATCGTTGGAATACCCAAGTGCCTCAATCCACCCAGATGTGTGTTTAAGTTGCCACCTTAGATAAACCATTAATTTAACAATCTCAAATCTGTCATGGAAACACTCACCCAATCCACGTCTACTAGCATAGCATAGCAATATAAGCAAACATAGAAGTAACTCCCAAAGGTTTGATAATAAAACCGGTAATAGGTTCTACCTCATCTACTTCCCAAAACCCACAATTTAATTTGATTCCTAATCATGCAATTGTTTGAGGACTGATCTAATGCAATAAAAACTGGGTAGTAGGAGGTATGATCAAAGTGTTACTTGCCTTGCTGATGATCCGCAAAACCTAGCGATTCGAAGTAGCAAGCGGCGCACTCCTGGTACTCTATTGCAAACAAACAAGCATACAATAAGTACTCATCTAATGCACAGGTAAACTCAAATAAGAGGTCTAACCAGAAAGTTCAACTTAAGAACTCCGGTTGGCAAAAAGTATCAAATCGAACGAAGCAACGAAAGACAAACGGCAAAAGAAACAAACTTCATTTACTATTCTGAATCTAGGTCAAATTTTACATAGGAAAAAACTTATTTGAGTTGGTTAAACAGATAGAGGGTTTCGGGACAAAACTCCAGGCGCTTGAATCTCCTGATTCCGATAAACGAGCGAAAAGTTATACTAAAACGAAAATCGGATCAGAAGTCGTGATCAGAAATAATCACAGAAAATCCGAGAAAAAGAAAAACGACAAATAGGTTAACGAACGAACGTTCGTTATCTGGATCCAAACGATGAACGCGTTCGTTAAAATGAACAAACGAGCGAACGCTTGCTAATTAAACTACATCGGAAAATAAACCGAATCGGAAGAAATGATAAAAAACGGATCTAGGTTTTCGAAAAAACCGATCGGTTTTCTTCGCGAAAACCGAGGCAACAGCGGCTACCTCGGGCGGCTCCGACGAACAACGGCGGGGCGGTGCGGCTCCGGTGCGGCGACAGCGGCGGGTGGCTGGCAGCAACGGCGAGCGGCGGTGGCGGCTGGCGAGGCGAAGGGCGGCGTCGGCGGCGGCTCCTGGCGGCTAGGTTTTCGAGCTGGGGCGCTGCGGCTCCGCTCGGGCCCTCGCGGCTTTTAAGGGCCGGCCGGGCCAGGTGTCCTAGTCGGACACGGTCCGGTTAGGTCGGTTCAATTTTTTTAAAATAATTTCGCGCAGAAAAACAAATAAAAGAAATACTAAACGGACTACAAAAATCCCGAAATAAATTTTCCCGGCTTCTAAAATCAAGCCGCACAGGATGAACATTTATTTGGGGCCTAAATGCAATTTTGAAAAACGCACGTTTTTCCTAAATTCATATAAAATAGCAAATAAAACCAAAATAAAATATTACTTGATTTTATTATTAAATCCTCAATATTTCTTTATTTTGGGAAAGTCATTTTATTCCCTCGCTCATATTTTTGTGATAGAAATAATTGAAGATAAAATAAATAAAATCAAATGATCCTATTTTCAAAATTTGAGAAAACTCAAATATGAAAATAACGAAATCCCCAACTCCCTTAGAGGGTCCTTGAGTTGCGTGGAATTTCTAGGATCAACCAAAATGCAATAAAATATGCTATGCAATGATGATCTAATGCATAACATTCCAAATTGAAAATTTGGGATGTTACAAACCTACTCCCCTTAAGATGAATCTCGCCTCGAGATTCGGGTTGGCTAGAAAATAGGTGAGGGTGGTCCTTCAACAGTTCTTCTTCTCACTCCCAGGTGGCTTCATCCTCCGTGTGGTGGCTCCATTGAACTTTGCAAAACTTGATAACCTTGATGCGGGTGACTCGGCTGGCATACTCAAGAATCTTGACTGGTTTCTCCTCATAGGTCAAATCACTGTCCAACTGAATCGCTTCCAGTAGCACTGTATCTCTCAGCGGTATATCAGCCATCTCTACGTGGCACTTCTTCAACTGGGAAACGTGGAACACGTCGTGAACTCCTGACAATCCTTCGGGAAATTCCAACTTGTAGGCTACTTCTCCCATACGCTCCAAAACCTTGTATGGTCCTACGAAACATGGCGCTAACTTTCCCTTAACTCCAAAGCACTTAACTCCTCGAAGTGGAGATACTCGAAGATAAACTCGGTCTCCGACTTCGTAAACTGTCTCCTTGCGTTTTGAATCTGCGTAGCTCTTCTGCCTGGACTGGGCTACCTTGAGCCTATCGCAAATCAATTTCACCTTCTGTTCAGACTCCTTAATCAGATCCGGTCCAAACAACTGTCGGTCTCCAGCTTCATCCCATGACAATGGGGTCCTGCACCTCCTTCCGTACAAGGCTTCGAAAGGGGCCATCTTTAAACTGGATTGATAATTGTTGTTGTAAGAGAACTCTGCGTACGGCAAATTGTCGTCCCAACTAGATCCATAATCTAGCGCACGAGCTCCCAGCATATCCTCCAAAATCTGATTGACTCTCTCGGTCTGGCCATCTGTCTGCGGATGGAAAGTTGTACTAAATTCTAGCCTGGTACCCAAAGTTTCGTGCAACTGATTCCAGAACTTTGAGGTAAACTAGGTTCCTCTATCTGATACAATGCTCCTTGGAACTCCATGCAGACATACGATCCTGGTCATGTATATCTTTGCTAACTTAGCACTAGTGTACGTAGTCTTCACTAGAATGAATGAGCTACGTTTGTCAAATGATCGACTACAACCCATATCGATTCATAGCCTGAACGTGTTCTGGGCAATCTTGTAATAAAATCCATGCCTAACTTATCCCACTTCCATTCGGGTATTGGCAATGGCTGTAGCAATCCCGCTGGCTTCTGATGCTCTGCCTTTACTCTCTGACACACATCGCAAACTGCTACATACTCCGCAATATCCTTCTTCATCCCGGTCCACCAGAAAATATCCTTCAAATCCAAATACATCTTGGTATTTTCTGGGTGAGTCGAATATGGTGAATCATGGGCTTCCTGCGGAATTAACTTCCTGATCTCTGGGTCATTGGTCACATAAACACGTTCTTCAAAACATAAGGTATCGTGTTCGTCCTCACGAAATCCTTTAACTTTTCCTTTGCTCATTTTCTCCTTTATAGAGGCAACCTCCTTGTCAGTCCTTTGAGCTTGTCCGATCTTATCCATCAAAGTAGACTCAATCTCCAATGTTGCTACATAGCCTCTCAGGACTATCTCCAAACATAGATCACGAAGATCCTCAGCTAACTCCCTTGGTACATCTCCCGTCATTAGGGTGTTGACATGGCTTTTACGGCTCAAAGCATCTACTACTACGTTAGCCTTTCCGGGATGGTAATGCAATCTCATATCATAATCCTTGATGAGCTCCAACCATCTCCTTTGCCTGAGATTCAACTCCTTCTGCGTGAAAATATACTTCAAACTCTTGTGATCCGCGTACACCTCACAATAGTTTCCAATGAGAAAATGTCTCCAAGGCTTTAATGCATGCACTACGGCTGTCACATCCCTAGTTCTAGTATGCTCAAGGCTAGCTAGTCATGTGTGCATCATGTTTAAATACCATGTAAATTTGAATTGGGGATTTGTGAAACCCTCAGAAATCATTTCTGGAAATAACCCAGATAAAAATTGCTCCAAAAAGGTCCAAGAAAATGTTCATGTTGCTCCCCGAAAATATTGGTCAGAGGTAAAATTCAAACCAATATTTTATTGAGCTCATAAATATTTATTTTGGCCATTTGGAATTAATGCAATGCTTATTTGCTTTGGATATATAAGTGTTATATATTTTATATATGTCCAAAAATTATGCTAGTTGATGAGGAGCTCTGGAATAATATCACTAGCTCCTGCAAAAATTGGCATAAGTAGATAAATTAGTTTGGTATTGTTTTTAAATAAAACAAATGTCAGAAAAATAGAGAAGGAAAGAGAAAAAGGAAAAAAACCTTACCTGGGCCTCCTACCTGGCAGCCCAGCAGGCCAGCCCAGCCAGCTGGCCGACGCCAGTCGTCCCTAACCTCTCGCCAGGAGGACAGGGCGTGTGCCCGCGGCACGCACGCACGCATCCGGCCACCTCCTGCCTGCCTGCCTCACTCCCTCGTCGCCCTGGACGACGCCACGCGCCGCCCCGCACCTCTCCCACTCACTCTCATTTCTTCCCCTTCTCTCTCTCGCTCTCTCCTGCGAACGCCCGAGCGCCGCCATCGCCACTGCTCGCCGTTGTCGCGCCCACCGTCACGGCCTCGCCCTCGTTTCGTGCCCAGTCACTCCGCCACGTCTCCGTCTACCTCTCCATCGAGCCACGCGCCTCGGGAGGCCCTGGAGCGCCTCCATCGCCGTCGTCTTCATCTTTGGCCGCCGTGGATCCCCATCGCCGCACCGTCGACCTCAGCGCTTCCCCGAGCTCGCCATCAAGCCCACTAAGACCGCTGTGAGCTGCTCCTCCTCCTCCCCCTCTTCGTTTTCTCGCTTGCATGTCGTAGCCGCTGCCTCGCCGATGACCGTGACTGTCGCTGCTTGAGCTCGTCGCCGACGCAGCTCCGGTGACCAAATGGTCGCCCCGGCGAGTCCAAACCTCTCCCCGCACCCCGCAGAGCCTCGCTAGTGCATCCGCTCGCCCGCTAGCACGCCGCAGCAGCAAGACCACCGACGCCCGAACTCCGGCAGCCGCAAAAGAGCTCGCCGCTGTTGGCTTAGGCCAACCTAGCTCCTCCCGTTCGCTCCATTAGATGTGCCGCATTGCCAGCTAGCCGTTGACACAAACCACGAGCAAAACGGTGCCCCGTACAGTTTTTCCGAAGCCCTCCGCCGTCTTTGTCGTCGCCGGCGACGAGCCGTGGACCAGGTCCGGCGGGTTTGACCCGCTGACCGGGGTTTGACCTTCCCCTTGTGTCACTGACGCGTGGGCCACCCCCCTGACATTTTTAGTTAGTATTAGTATAACACTAATTAACCTAGGTTAGTTAGCTAGTTAGTCGCTGACCAGTGGGCCCGGCACCCACTAATCCTAATTAGACTAAATAAACCCCCCGAGTTAACTAACTGAGTCACTGACGTGTGGACCCCACACGTCAGGTTTGACTTGGTCAGCGCCATTGACCTGCTGACGTAAGCATGACGTTGTGCTAACGAAATATATCATTTTCTGGTTTAAAAATAAATCAGGAAATTCCAGAAAATGATGTAAACATCAAAAATTCATAGAAATTCAACCGTAGCTCATATTGAAATAATTTATATATGAAAAATTATCAGAAAAATTCAATCTATCCATCTGTACCATTTTCATGCATGACAAACCAACCTATACATACTGTATATATGAAAACACACTTATGGCATTTAAAGGGACTTAAATTAGTGTTGCATTTGAACCTTTGGTTCAAATGGACCTCTTCCAAGTTGAATGCTAAATGCATTAGCACAAAACACATCACATATTCATGGCATATTCATGCATCATATTGTTGCATATGTTTGAGAATTGATTGTCGACACCGTTCCTTCTCGATAGGTCCTGCTTCGGAGACCGTTCCAGAGTACCTGTCTGAGGAGCAGTGCGCCCTGTTAATCTACCAGGCAAGCAAACCCCCTTGTTCATTCCGATACAATCCTACTCTCTCGCCCCTGCTCTCATTTATTGCATTAGGACAACAATGATTCAACTGCTACTTTATGATGCGGTAGTTGAACTCATTCCTTTGCATGACCTGTCATTGCCACAGTAAATAATTAAAACCCACTAGCATGTGTAGGAGTTGATTGAGCCATGTTGTGTTCCTACCATGCATTGCATGCTATTGCTTAGAGTATGTCAGGTCTTGTTCATTGGGAATGAATTGGAGTGCAGTGCTATGTTCTGATGTTGAGAGTTAAGTGTGTGAACATGATTTGGTAAAGGTAGCGGTGAGAGGCCATGTAGGAGTACATGGTGGGTTGTCTCATTGGAACCGTCCTTAAGCACTAAGTTCCATGTATGTTGTCCAATGACTAGCTACTACCACACATTGGAATGCTTAAGTGACCCTCTCGACTTATTAACCAACTTGATCCCTGTCCAGGAGTTGCAAATAGTTTCTGGTGTTTGTAGGTAGTGTTAGTAGTCTACCAAGTGGCACCCGGTCAGGTGGGCTTGGGACAGACTAGGCACAGTGGCACGGTGTACCAAGTGGCACCCGGATGGTGCGCTTGGGAACCCTGCTCACATCGTTTGGGGCCGTGAGTGACACCCCGGCCGGATCTCCTGGCGGATGGAACCTGAATAGGCAATAAACCTGGATGAGAGACTTGTGTGGTTAGTCAGGTCGTGGCCGACACCCTCGCCAGGCTTCCGCTTGAAGGTTTCCTAGGTACATGACATGTACATGGCGGTAAGTGGCGAGAGCGTGTGTGAAGAAGTACACCCCTACAGGGTGATCATGATCTATTCGAATAGACGTGTCCTCGGTTATGGACTTCTTGGATGCTTATGTGGTACATAGACAACTTGAAGTGGATACTCTAAAATGCTCAAGACAAGTGTGAGTGCTAAGGATGACCTTCTCGTAAGAAGACAAGGATGAATCCATAGTAGTGTATTGATGTGGTGATTAGTGGACTCGTGTGCGTTGCCTCACCTCAAAGAAGTTTCTTGTAGTCATAGAACAAGATAGCCACTGAGTCAAAGCTGGCTTGCTACAACTAAACTCCACACTACCCTCTTGAAACAAATGCATGTATGATAGGATCTGATGTAAGTCTTGCTGAGTACCTTTGTACTCACGTTTGTTTTATTTATGTTTTGCAGGTGAGACCTCTGTCTCACTAGTAGTACCGCTTGGACTTCGACGAGTAGCTTGTTACCTCAGCTACGGTCTTGTACCCTTGGGAGGGACTTGTAGATAGTCAGGCTTTTCAGCCTTTTCCTTGGTAGCCTCTCTTATGGGGAAATGTAGTCTAGTGCTTCCACCGAGCCATAGTAGTCTACAGCCCAGTTTACTAGAGTCCAGCTAGCCCAGCACTACTGCTCCGGAACACTAGACTAGTCGGCATGTGATTCACTTCGTTCCTGTGTCTGTCCCTTCGGGGAAATGTCACGCGGTGACATCCGGAGTCCTGCCTAGCCTGCTACAGCTCGGGTTCTCGGAGTCCTGTTAGCCCAGTTTCTATAGCCCGGATTCACACGTTGTTGACCGACATGCTTGATGTTGTATCATGTATTCCTGTCCCCGTAAGTTAGTGCCACTTTGGGTTCACGACTAGTCATGTCGGCCCGGGTTCTCTGTCATATGGATGCTAGCGACACTATCATATATGTGAGCCAAAAGGCGCAAACAGTCCCGGGCCATGGTAAGGCGACACCCATGGGAATACCGTGCGTGAGGCCGCAAAGTGATATGAGGTGTTACATGCTAGATCGGTGTGACTTAGAATCGGGGCCCCGACGGCTTTGGTATCAGAGCCTGACCGCCTGTAGGATTACCAAGCCAACCTGGTCGAAGTAGAGTCTAGTAATTCTTTAGTTATGTAGGGGAATTGATTCTGGAAGGGGGCGTAAGGCTCTTTTTACTCCTTATACCTCATGCTCTGATCTAAGTCATCCTATCTTTCCTACGGGGTTAAGGAACTAGGCGCTCTCTTCCGTCTATCAGGATCACGTGTTACTACTCTGTAGTCTCTTAGGATTGGTTGATCAGAGTCATATTCCAGTTTTCGAGTACTTCCGATGTAGTTGATTAGTACTATCTCAGAACCTTGAGTGATGATGTTGAGTATTGTGCTACCCCGTTTTTTTGCAGAATGTCTCATTTTGAGCATTTTACTGCCGTTATGCTGCCGAAATTGTCCTAGGGGTTTGAGAGATACTAATTTCTTGTGCTACCTTCTGCGTCCTATAGTTGATGTTGACTCCATCCTTGGTTTCGTTCTCAGGATGTCGTCAGCTAACCGAAGTTCTGTTGCTCGTAGCCGGAACCACGGAGATGGTAGGGATGAGGATCCTCCCGACCAGCCTTCGTTGGCAGAGTTCATGTTAGAGATGGAGAAGAACAAGCGTGAGTCTAACCGCTTGTTAGCATGTATCGAGGAGAACACCGCACCCCAGTGCAAAGTCAGCATCCATTCATGATGTCATTAGTTTGAACCAACCCACCTTCCATCATTCCATTGAGCCACTCGATGTAGATGACTGGCTCCGTAGTATCACACACAAGCTGCGTTCCGCGAGCGTAGCTGAAGGTGACAAGGTCACCTATGCTGCTTATCACCTGGAAGGTCCTGCTAGTCTTTGGTGGCAGAACTATGAGGCTATGCTTCCAGCTGGCCAGATACCCTCCTGGAGAGATTTCACTGAGGCTTTTCGCGAGCATCACATTCCTCAAGCCCTCATTGACCGCAAGAGAGAAGAGTTCTATAGTCTCACCCAGGATAAGTTGGCTGTTGATGCTTACAATAGAGAGTTTGAGAACCCCGCCCACATGCTACAGAAGAGGTGTCCATGGACGCCAAGAAACAGGCTAGGTTCCGAAAGGGTCTCAACCCCAAGTTGCGTCGTGATCTCCACTTGCACCATTGCAATACATTCCAGGCCCTTGTGAACAAGGCCATTAATGCGGAGACAGCTCAACTCACTTACGAGGAGTCTTGTAAGCACAACTGTGATATGGGTTCTTCCTCCGGTTCTAGTTCTCAGAAGCGCCGGATTTGGGTCCCGCACTCCGCTCTTCCACCCGGATATTCACCGAGGCCCTCTTATGTGGCGCCTCACCCAGCTCAACCGTATACTCCACCCAGGCCTATCGGTAGACCGCTTGTCAATGCGGGTCCATGTCCTACCTCAGGGACTTGCTTCACATGCGGAGAGCCAGGACACTATGCACGTGACTGCTCTCAAACCAACTATGCTCCACCCCAGCCTGAGAAGTCTGTTGGCCGTGGTAAGCCATCACGCAAGATGATCAGTGTCAAGTCAGCTTCCACTGAACGTGGACATGTGCATCACGTCTCAGCTAGAGACGCTCATGATGTTCCAGATGTCGTTCTTGGTACACTCCTTGTCAATTTCCATCCAGCATCGGTTTTGTTCGATACTGGAGCATCTCATTCCTTCATTTCCGAAAGCTACGCTAACTTGCACAACATGTCATTTTGTGATATGCCCTCTCCACTAGTCATTCAAACTCCTGGATCCAAATGGCAAACTTCTAGTGTAAGCCATGGTAATGAAATTCTTGTTGACAGACTTGTATTCCTTGCCTCACTTGTAGCCCTCAAGTCTACAGATATTAACATCATCTTGGGTATGGACTGGATGAAAGCTCATTATGCCAAGATTGATTGTTACACCAGGTCCGTTCAGCTTACACACCCATCTGGCAAGATAGTCACTGTCTCCACCAGAGTTGCAAAGCGTCAACTCTATTCTCTTAATGCCAGCCCTCTTCCACACCTTGAAGATATTCCGGTAGTCCATGACTTTCCGGATGTCTTTCCAGAGGAACTGCCATGTATTCCAGCTGACAGAGATGTAGAGTTTGTCATAGATCTTATCACAGGAACCGCTCCAATCTCTAGGAGACCTTACAAGATGGCACCCTTAGAACTAGCTGAGCTTAAGAAACAACTCGATGAATCCTTGCAAAAGGGTTTCATCCGTCCCAGTTCTTCTCCCTGGGCTTGCCCCGTCCTCTTCGTCAAGAAGAAGGATGGTACGGACCGGATGGTTGTAGATTATCGTCTCGTTAATTTGGTCACGATAAAGAACAAGTATCTGCTCCCCAGGATCAACGATCTGTATGATCAGCTCGCTGGATCCTCAGTCTTTTCCAAGATGGATTTGAGGTTAGGCTACCACCAAATCAAGATCAGAAATGGGGACATTCCTAAGACGGCTTTTGTCACTCGCTATGGCCAGTATGAGTACACCGTCATGTCCTTTGGTCTAACCAATGCTCCAGCTACATTCTACCGCTTGATGAACTCGATCTTCATGGAGTACTTAGATAAGTTCATCGTGGTTTACCTCGATGATATTCCTATTTACTCGAAGAACGAGGAAGAGCACGTTGAACATCTTAGACTTGTGTTAGAGAAACTCAAGGAGCACCGCCTTTATGCCAAGTTTTCCAAGTGCGAATTTTGGTTGCCAGAAGTGACCTACCTAGGCCACGTGATATCTGGTAAGGGCATTGCTGTCAATCCCGAGAGAGTTCAGGCCGTTCTTGATTGGACTCCGCCTGAAACGGTTAAGCAAGTTAGGAGTTTTCTTGGCCTAGCCAGTTATTGTCACCGCTTCGTTGAGAACTTCTCCAAAGTGGCCAAACCTCTCACGGAACTTCTCAAGAAAGATAAAAAGTTTGAGTGGTCCCCATAGTGTGAGTACAGTTTTCAGGAACTGAAAAGATGCCTGACTTCTGCTCCCATACTTGTGCCACCGGATTTCACTAAAGACTTTGTTATCTACTGTGACGCCTCACGACAGGGACTAGGATGCATTCTTATGCAAGATCGCCATGTGATTGCCTATGCATCTCGACAGTTGCATCCACATGAGGAGAATTATCCTACACATGATCTAGAGTTTGCAGTCGTAGTCTATGCACTTAAGACCTAGCGACATTACCTTCTTGGTAAGCGTTGCGAGATTTACACTGACCACCAGAGTCTCAAGTATATCTTCACCCAACCAGATTTGAACCTTAGGCAAAGACGTTGGTTGGAGTTGATCTCAGATTACGACTTAGGGATTACCTACACCCCAGGCAAGGGCAATGTCATGGCTGATGCGCTAAGTCGTAAGTCCTATTGAAACAATCTTATGCTGCAGCAGGGCCAACCACTTCTCCATGAGGAATTCTGTAAGCTTAATCTTCACATTGCTCCTCACGGATTCCTTTCTACATTGGTGGCGAAACCTACCCTTGAGGATCAGATCATTTCTGACTAGAAGTTTGATAGGGGTGTTATCCGCATCAAGAGAAACATTAAGAAGGGAGTTGGTGGATGTTTCTGTATGGATGATCGAGGTGTTGTTTTCTTTGAGAATCGCTTGGTGGTTACCAAGAATCAACATCTGCGATAACTGATTCTTAAGTAGGCTCATGAATCTCCTCTCACGATTCATCCCGGTAGTACTAAGATGTATCAGGACCTACGCCAGAGGTTCTGGTGGACTAGGATGAAGAGAGAAATTGCTCAGTTCATTTCTAACTGTGACGTTTGTCGTCGCGTTAAGGCAGAGTATCAAAGGCCTGCTGACACCCTTCAGTCTTTAGCTATTCCTGAATGGAAATGGGATAAAGTTGGTATGGACTTCATCACCGGCTTTCCCAGGACCAAGAAAGGGAATAATGTTATCTTCGTAGTCATTGATCGTCTTTCCAAAGTGGCTCACTTCCTACCTGTTCGAGAGAGTATCACTGCTAGTCAGCTTGCTGACTTATATATTTCTCGAATAGTGTCACTTCATGGTGTTCCACTAGAGATCAATTCAGACCGTGGTAGTCTTTTCACTTCTCATTTCTGCGAGAGTTTCCAAACTGCCATGGGCACCCATCTTTCCTTCAGTACCGCTTTCCACCCTCAATCAAGTGGTCAGGTGGAAAGGGTCAACCAAATTCTCGAAGACATGCTTAGTGCTTGTGTTATCTCATTCACTATGGATTGGGAGATGTGTCTTCCCTTCGCTGAGTTTGCTTATAACAATAGCTACCAATCCAGCCTCAAGAAAGCTCCTTTTGAGGTTCTATATGGACGAAGATGTCGAACACCTCTGAACTGGTCAGAAACCGGTGAAAGATAATTCTTTGGACCGGACATGATTCAAGAGGCAGAAGAGCAAGTTCGCATCATTCGTGAGAATTTGAAAACATCCCAATCTCGTCAAAAGAGCCAGTATGACCATCGTCATAAGGAAGTGGCTTATGAAGTTGGCGACAAGGCTTACCTTCGGGTTACCCCTTTGAAGGGTACCCATCATTTTGGTATCAAGGGCAAGTTGGCTCCTTGTTACATTGGTCCTTTTCATATTCTCGCTAAACAAGGAGAGGTTGCCTACCAGTTGGAACTACCCCCACATCTTTCTCGAGTACATGATGTCTTCCACGTCTCCCAACTCAGGCGTTGCTTCTCGGATCCCATCCGCGGAGTGGACCACGAAATGCTTGATCTCCAAGATAACCTCACTTATCGAGAGTACCCCGTCCGCATTCTAGATCAAGCTGAGCGTGTCACTCGATGTCATAACATCAAGTATCTCAAGGTTCAGTGGTCTCATCATTCCGAGAGAGAAGCTACTTGGGAGTGTGAAGATCCTCTTCGACTTGAGTACCCCGCTTTCTTTCCGCCGACTCCTGAATCTCGGAATGAGATTCTTCCGAGTGGGGACGAGTTGTCACATCCCTAGTTCTGGTATGCTCAAGGCTAGCTAGTCATGTGTGCATCATGTTTAAATTCCATGTAAATTTGAATTGGGGATTTGTGAAACCCTCAAAAATCATTTCTGGAAATAACCTAGATAAAAATTGCTCCAAAAAGGACCAAGAAAATGTTCATGTTGCTCCCTGAAAATATTGGTCAGAGGTAAAATTCAAACCAATATTTTATTGAGATCATAAATATTTATTTTGGCCATTTGGAATTAATGCAATACTTATTTGCTTTGGATATATGAGTGTTATATATTTTATATATGTCCAAAAATTATGCTAGTTGATGAGGAGCTCTGGAATAATATCACTAGCTCCTGCAAAAATTGGCATAAGTAGATAAATTAGTTTGGTATTGTTTTTAAATCAAACAAATGTTAGAAAAATAGAAAAGGAAACAGAAAAAGGAAAAACACCTTACCTGGGCCTCCTACCTGGTAGGCCAGCGGCCCAGCAGGCCAGCCCAGCCAGCTGGCCGACGCCAGTCGTCCCTGACCTCTCGCCAGGAGGACAGGGCGTGTGCCCGCGGCGCGCACGCACGTGTCGGGCCACCTCCTGCCTACCTGCCTCACTCCCCCGTCGCCCTGGACGCGCTAGACGATGCCACGCGCTGCCCCGCACCTCTCCCACTCACTCTTGTTCCTTCCCCTTCTCTCTCTCGCTCTCTCCTGCGAATGCCCGAGCGCCGCCGTCGCCACCGCTGGCCGTTCTCACTCCCACCGTCACAGCCTCGCCCTTGGTTCGTGCCCAGACGCTCTGCCACGTCTCCATCTACCTCTCCGTCGAGCCACGCGCCTCGGGAGGCCCTGGAGCGCCTCCATCGCGGTCGTCTTCATCTCCGGCCGCCGTGGATCCCCATCACCGCACCGTTGACCTCAGCGCGCCCCCGAGCTCGCCGTCAAGCCCACCGAGACCACTGTGAGCTGCTGCTCCTCGTCCCCCTCTCCGTTTTCTCGCTTGCATGTCGCTGCCTCGCCGATGACCGTAACCGTCGCCGCCTGAGATCGTCGCCGACGCAGCTTCGGTGACAAAATGGTCACCCCGGCGAGTCCAAACCTCTCCCCGCACCCCGTAGAGCCTCGCTAGTGCATCCGCTCGCCCGCTAGCACGCCGCAGCAGCAAGACCACCGATGCCCGAACTCCGGCGGCCGCAAAAGAGCTCGCCGCCGTCGGCTCCGGCCACCCCAGCTCCTCCCATTCGCTCCATTAGATGTGTCGTATTGCCAGCTAGCCGTAGCCGAAAACCACGAGTAAAACGGTGCCCCGTAGAGTTTTTCCGAAGCCCTCCGCCGTCTCTGTCGTCGCCGGCGACGAGCCGTGGACCAGGTCCGGCGGGTTTGACCCGCTGACCGGGGTTTGACCTTCCCCCTTGTGTCACTGACGCGTGGGCCACCCGCTGACATTTTTAGTTAGTATTAGTTTAACACTAATTAACCTAGGTTAGTTAGCTAGTTAGTCGCTGACCAGTGGGCCCGGCGCCCACTAATCCTAATTAGACTAAATAAACCCCCCCTATTAACTAACCGAGTCACTAACGTGTGGACCCCACACGTCAGGTTTGACTTCGTCAGCGCCATTGACCTGCTGATGTAAGCATGACGCTATGCTGACGCAATATATCATTTTCTGGTTTAAAAATAAATCAGGAAATTCCAGAAAATGAAATAAACTTCAAAAATTCATAGAAATTCAACCGTAGCTCAGATTGAAATAATTTATATATGAAAAATTATCAGAAAAATTCAATCTATCCATCTATACCATTTTCATGCATGAAAAACCAACATATACATACTGTATATATGAAAACACACTTATGGCATTTAAAGGGACTTAAATTAGAGTTGCATTTGAACCTTTGGTTCAAATGGACCTCTTCCAAGTTGAATGCTAAATGCATTAGCTCAAAACACATCACATATTCATGCCATATTCATGCATCATATTGCTGCATATGTTTGAGTATTGATTGTCGACACCGTTCCTTCTCGATAGGTCCTGCTCCGGAGACCGTTCCAAAGTACCTATCTGAGGAGCAGTGCCCGCCTGTTGATCTACCAGGCAAGCAAACCCCCTTGTTCATTCCGATACAATCCTACTCTCTCGCCCCTGCTCTCATTTATTGCATTAGGACAACAACGATTCAACTGCTACTTTATGCTGCGGTAGTTGAACCCATTCCTCTGCATGACCTGTCATTGCCACAGTAAATAATTAAAACCCACTAGCATGTGTAGGAGTTGATTGAGCCATGTTGTGTTCCTACCATGCATTGCCTGCTATTGCTTAAAGTATGTCAGGTCTGATGTTGAGAGTTAAGTGTGTGAACACGATTTGGTAAAGGTAGCGGTGAGAGGCCATGTAGGAGTACATGGTGGGTTGTCTCATTGGAACCGTCCTTAAGCAGTGAGTTCCGTGTATGTTGTCCAATGACTAGCTACTACCACACATTAGAATGCTTAAGTGCCGCTCTCGACTTATTAACCATCTTGATCCCTGTCCAGGAGTTGCAAATAGTTTCTGGTGTTTGTAGGTAGTGTTAGTAGTCTACCAAGTGGCACCCGGCCAGGTGGGCTTGGGACAGACTAGGCACAGTGGCACGGTGTACCAAGTGGCACCCGGATGGTGGGCTTGGGAACCCTGCTCACATCGTTTGGGGCCGTGAGCGACACCCTGGCCGGATCTCCTTGCAGATGGAACCTGAATAGGCAATAAACCTGGATGAGAGACTTGTGTGGTTAGTCAGGTCGTGGCCGACACCCTCGCCAGGCTTCCGCTTGAAGGTTGCCGAGGTACATGACATGTACATGGCGGTAAGTGGCGAGAGCGTGTGTGAAGAAATACTCCCCTGCAGGGTTATCATGATCTATTCGAATAGTCGTGTCCTTGGTTATGGACTTCTTGGATGCTTACGTGGTACATAGACAACTTGAAGTGGATACTCTAAAATGCTCAAGACAAGTGTGACTGCTATGGATGGCCTTCTCGTAAGAATACGATGATGAATCCGTAGTAGTGTATTGATGTGGTGATTAGTGGACTCGTGTGCGTTGCCTCACCTCAAAGATGTTACTCGTAGTCGTAGAAAAGGATAGCCATTGAGTCAAAGCTGGCTTGCTATAGCTAAACCCCACACTACCCTCTTGATACAAATGCATGTATGATAGGATCTGATGTAAGTCTTGCTGAGTACCCTTGTACTCATGTTTGCTTTATTTATGTTTTGTAGGTGAGACCTCTGTCTCACTAGTAGTACCGCTTGGACTTCGACGAGTAGCTTGTTACCTCAGCTACGGTCTTGTACCCTTGGAAGGGACTTGTAGATAGTCAGGCTTCTCAGCCTTTTCCTTTTGTAGTTGTCTGTACTCAGACATGTAATGCTTCTGTTGCTTGTATGCTCTGAATGATGGGTCATGTGACCCATGTTTGTATTTAATGCTATGTGGCTCTTCTGGGCCTTTTATCTATATGAGTTTGCGTTATGTTGTGATGCCATGTTGTACATCACATACTTGCATGTTATGCGTACATGTAACGTGTATTGCTATGTATGGGATCCGACAACCTAGTTGTCTATCCTTGGTAGCCTCTCTTAGGGGGAAATGTAGTCTAGTGCTTCCACCGAGCCATGGTAGTCCGCTACAGCCCGGTTTACGGGAGTCCTGCTAGCCCAGCACTACTGCTCCGGAACACTTAGACTGGCCGGCATGTGATTCACTTCGTTCCTGTGTCTGTCCCTTCGGGGAAATGTCACACGGTGACATCTGGAGTCCTGCCTAGCCTGCTACAGCCCGGGTTCCCGGAGTCCTGTTAGTCCAGTTGCTACAGCCCGGATTCACACGTTGTTGACCGACATGCTCGGCGTTGTTTCATGTATGCCTGTCCCCGTAAGTTAGTGCCACTTTGGGTTCACGACTAGTCATGTCGGCCCGGGTTCTCTGTCACATGGATGCTAGCGACACTATCATATACGTGAGCCAAAAGGCGCAAACGGTCCCGGGCCATGGTAAGGAGACACCCGTGGGAATACCATGCGTGATGCCGCAAAGTGATATGAGGTGTTACATGCTAGATTGGTGTGACTTAGAATCGGGGTCCCGACAATGGCTGCTAACTCCCAATCATGCATAGCATAATTAAACTCATGCGGCTTAAGTTGTCGTGAAGCATACGAAACAACTCTTCCTTCCTGCATAAGCACTGCTCCAAGTCCTCAATGTGAAGCGTCGCAATACACCTCATAATCCTTGTTCTGATCTGGCAGAATCAACACTGGTGATGTAACCAAACGTTTCTTCAACTCCTGGAAAATGGCCTCACATTCCTCAGTCCATTTGAACTTGGTATCCTTCTTCAACAACTCCGTCATAGGCTTTGCAATCTTCGAGAAATTTTCGATGAATCTCCAGTAGTATCCTGCGAGTCCAAGAAAACTCCGGATCTCTCCAACTGTTGTTGGGGCTTCCCAATTTGTCACAGTGACAACCTTGGTATGATCTACTGCTATACCTTCTCCGGATATAACGTGTCCGAGGAATCCAACTTCCTTCAACCAAAATTCACATTTGCTAAACTTGGCATATAACTGATGTTCTTTGAGCTTCTCAAGTACCAAACGCAAATGTTCCTTATGCTCCTCTTCATTCTTTGAGTAAACCAGAATATCATCAATGAACACTACGATGAACTTATCCAAAAACTCCATAAATACTTTGTTCATCATGTTCATAAAATATGCAGGTGCGTTAGTCAGTCCAAATGACATAATGGTGTACTCGTACAGCCCATACCTGGTGGTAAAAGCTGTCTTAGGTATATCATGTTCTCGAATCTTCAACCGATGGTATCCTGATCGCAGATTGATCTTGGAAAATACCTTAGCTCCTTGCAATCGGTCAAATAGATCATTGATCATTGGTAGTGGGTACTTGTTCCTGATTGTTACTTCATTCAATCCCCGATAATCAACAAGCATCCTTAACGTTCCATCCTTTTTCTCCACTAGAAGTATTGGCGATCCCCAAGGCAAAGAACTTGGGCGAATATAACCTTTATCCAGTAACTCCTTAATCTGCTTCTTAATCTCCTCCAAATCTTTTGCGGGCATCCTGTACGGTCTCTTAGATATTGGCCCTGTGCCTGGCAAAAGCTCAATCAAAAACTCAATGTATCTATCCGGTGGTATGCCTGGCAATTCCTCTGGAAACACATCAGGGAAATCCTTTACCACTGGTAGTTCCTCTTTCACAACTCTTGTTAACGAATTTACTTGAGTCGGATACATACTTGATCCTTCTTCCTTCTGGGATGGTGAGCAAAATCGACTTATTGGTGCAATCAATGTTTCCTCCATACAACGATAGCCAATCCATACCCAGAATTAGATCCAAACCGTGGGGTTCCAAAATGATTAAATCCGAGGGAAACACATGCCTACCTATACTCAATGGCACTTCAAAACATCCTTTACTGGCCATGTACTCCGCTCCTGGTGAGCTTACTAACATAGGTGTTCTAAGAAATTTGGTGGGCAGGTTATACTATCCGCAAATTCCCTTGATATGTATGAATGTGATGCACCAGTATCAAAAAGAACGATTGCAGTAAAAGACTTAACCAAAAACTTACCGATTACTGCATCCAGCTACTCTTCAACCTCCTCCACGTTAACGTGGATCACCTGTCCCCTATTGAAACGGTTCGGCTTCTTCCCAGAGCTTCCATTGCCATTTCCATTCTGGGCTTCAGGACATTCATTGGCATAATGTCCGGTCTTCAGGCACTTAAAGCAAGTGCCTTGGCTTAGGTCTCTCTTGGCTGGGGTTGATGGGTTGGTACTGTTCTGGCTGTTTCTTCTGAGGAAATATGCCCTAGAGGCAATAATAAAGTTATTATTTATTTCCTTATTTCATGATAAATGTTTATTATTCATGCTAGAATTGTATTAACCGGAAACATAATACTTGTGTGAATAGATAGACAAACAAAACGTCACTAGTATGCCTCTACTTGACTAGCTCGTTAATCGAAGATGGTTATGTTTCCTAACCATAGACATGTGTTGTCATTTGATTAACGGGGTCACATCATTAGGAGAATGATGTGATTGACATGACCCATTCCATTAGCTTAGCACCCGATCGTTTAGTCTGTTGCTATTGCTTTCTTCATGACTTATACATGTTCCTTTGACTATGAGATTATGCAACTCCCGTTTGCCGGAGGAACACTTTGTGTGCTACCAAACATCACAACATAACTGGGTGATTATAAAGGAGCTCTAAGGTGTCTCCAAAGGTACATGTTGGGTTGGCGTATTTCGAGATTAGGATTTGTCACTCCGATTGTCGGAAAGGTATCTCTGGGCCCTCTCGGTAATGCACATCACATAAGCCTTGCAAGCATTGCAACTAATGAGTTAGTTGTGAGATGATGTATTATGGAACGAGTAAAGAGACTTGCCGGTAACGAGATTGAACTAGGTATTAAGATACCGACGATCGAATCTCGGGCAAGTAACATACCGATGACAAAGGGAACACTGTATGTTGTTATGCGGTCTGACCGATAAAGATCTTCGTAGAATATGTGGGAGCCAATATGAGCATCCAGGTTTCGCTATTGGTTATTGACCGGAGACATGTCTCGGTCATGTCTACATTGTTCTCGAACCCATAGGGTCCGCACGCTTAAGGTTTCGATGATAGTTATATTATGAGTTTATAAGTTTTGATCTACCGAAGGAGTTCGGAGTCCCGTATGTGATCTCGTACATGACGAGGAGTCTCGAAATGGTCGAGACATAAAGATTGATATATTGGATGACTATATTCGGACACCGGAAGTGTTTCGGAGAAGTTTCGGATAAAACCGGAGTACCGGGGGGTTACCGGAACCCCCCCCCCAGGGGGGGGGGGGTTAATGGGCCACATGGGCCTAAAGTGGAGAAGAGGAGGGGCAGCCAGGGCAGGCCGCGCGCCCCCTCCCCCTCTAGTCCGAATTGGACAAGGAGGGGGGCGGCGCCCCCCCTTTCCTTCCTCTCCTCTCTCCCTTCCTTCCCCCTATCCTACTTGGACAAGGAAAAGGAGGGAGTCCTACTCCCGGTAGGAGTAGGACTCCTCCCTGGCGCGCCTCCTCCTGGCCAGCCGCCCCTCCCCTTGCCCCTTTATATACGGGGGCAGGGGGCACCTCTAGACACAAGTTGATCTTCGTGATCGTTCTCTTAGCCGTGTGCGGTTCCCCCCTCCACCATACTCCTCGATAATATTGTAGCGGTGCTTAGGCGAAGCCCTGCGACAGTAGAACATCAAGATCGTCACCACGCCATCGTGCTGATGGAACTCTTCCCCGACACTTTGGTGGATCGGAGTCCGGGGATCGTCATCGAGCTGAATGTGTGCTAAAACTCGGAGGTGCCGTAGTTTCGGTGCTTGATTGGTCGGGCCATGAATACGTACGAATACATCAACCGCGCTGTCATAACGCTTCTGTTGTCGGTCTACGAGGGTACGTAGACAACACTCTCCCCTCTCGTTGCTATGCATCACCATGATCTTGCGTGTGCGTAGGGAATTTTTTGAAATTACTACGTTTCCCAACAGTGGCATCCGAGCCAGGTTTTATGTGTTGATGTTATATGCACGAGTAGAACACAAGTGAGTTGTGGGTGATATAAGTCATACTGCTTACCAGCATGTCATACTTTGGTTCGGCGGTAGTGTTGGATGAAGCGGCCGGACCAACATTACGCGTACGCTTACGCGAGACTGGTTCTACCGACGTGCTTTGCACACAGGTGGCTGGCGGGTGTCAGTTTCTCCAACTTTAGTTGAACCGAGTGTGGCTACGCCCGGTCCTTGCGAAGGTTAAAACAGCACCAACTTGACAAACTATCGTTGTGGTTTTGATGCGTAGGTAAGATTGGTTCTTGCTTAAGCCCGTAGCAGCCACGTAAAACTTGCAACAAACAAAGTAGAGGACGTCTAACTTGTTTTTGCATGGCATGTTGTGATGTGATATGGTCAAGACATGATACTATATTGTATGAGATGATCAAGTTTTGTAACCGAGTTATCGGCAACTGGCAGGAGCCATATGGTTGTCGCTTTATTGTATGCAATGCAATCGCCCTGTAATGCTTTACTTTATCACTAAGCGGTAGCGATAGTCGTAGAAGCATAAGATTGGCGAGACGACAACGATGCTATGATGGAGATCAAGGTGTCGCGCCGATGACAATGGTGATCATGACGATGCTTCGGAGATGGAGATCACAAGCACAAGATGATGATAGCCATATCATATCACTTATATTGATTGCATGTGATGTTTATCTTTTATGCATCTTATCTTGCTTTGATTGACGGTAGCATTATAAGATGATCTCTCACTAAATTTCAAGATAAAAGTGTTCTCCCTGAGTATGCACCGTTGCCAAAGTTCGTCGTGCCCAGACACCACGTGATGATCGGGTGTGATAAGCTCTACGTTCCTCTACAACGGGTGCAAGCCAGTTTTGCACACGCAGAATACTCAAGTTAAACTTGACGAGCCTAGCATATGCAGATATGGCCTCGGAACACTGAGACCGAAAGGTCGAGCGTGAATCATATAGTAGATATGATCAACATAGTGATGTCCACCATTGAAAACTACTCCATTTCACGTGATGATCGATTATGGTTTAGTTGATTTGGATCACGTAATCACTTAGAAGATTAGAGGGATGTCTTTCTAAGTGGGATTTCTTAAGTAATATGATTAATTGAACTTTAATTTATCATGAACTTAGTCCTCGTAGTATTAGCATATCTATGTTGTAGATCAATAGCTCGCGTTGTTGCTTTCATATGTTTATTTTGATATGTTCCTAGAGAAAATTGTGTTGAAAGATGTTAGTAGCAATGATGCGGATTGGATCCGTGATTTGAGGTTTTTCCTCATTGCTGCACAGAAGAATTATGTCCTTGATGCACCGCTAGGTGACAAACCTATTGCAGGAGCAGATGCAGACGTTATGAACGTTTGGCTAGCTCAATATGATGACTACTTGATAGTTTAGTGCACCATTCTTAACAGCTTAGAATCGGGATTTCAAATATGTCTTGAACGTCATGGACCATATGAGATGTTCTAGGAGTTGAAATTAATATTTCAAGCAAATACCCGAGTTGAGAGATATGAAGTCTCCAACAAGTTCTATAGCTAAAAGATGGACGAGAATCGCTCAACTAGTGAGCATGTGCTCAGATTGTCTGGGTACTACAATTGCTTGAATCAAGTGGGAGTTAATCTTCCAGATAAAATAGTGATTGACAGAATTCTCTAGTCACCATCACCAAGTTAGTAGAACTTCGTGATGAACTATGATATGCAAGGGATAATGGAAACGATTCCCAAGCTCTTCGTAATGCTGAAATTGACGAAGGTAGAAATCGAGAAAAACATCAAGTGTTGATGGTAGACAAGACCACTAGTTTCAAGAAAAGGGCAGAGGGAAGAAGGGGAACTTCAAGAACAACAGCAAGCAAGTTGCTGCTCATGTGAAGAAGCCCAAGTTTGGTCGTAAGCCTGAGACTAAGTGCTTCTACTGCAAAGGAACTGGTCACTAGAAGCGGAACTTCCCCAAGTGATTGACGGATAAGAAGGATGGCAAAGTGAACATAAGTATATTTGATATACATGTTATTGATGTGTACTTTACTAGTGTTCATAGCAACCCCTCAGTATTTGATACTAGTTCAGTTGCTAAGATTAGTAACTCGAAACGGGAGTTGCAGAATAAACAGAGACTAGTTAAGGGTGAAGTGACGATGTGTGTTGGAAGTGGTTCCAAGATTGATATGATCATCATTGCACAATCCCTATACTTTCGGGATTAATGTTGAACCTAAATAAGTGTTATTTGGTGTTTGCGTTGAGCATGAATATGATTTGATCATGTTTATTGTAATACGGTTATTCATTTAAGTAAGAGAATAAATTGTTGTTCCGTTTACATGAATAAAACCTTATATGGTTACACACCCTATGAAAATAGTTCATTGGATCTCGATCGTAGTGATACACATATTCATAATATTGAAACCAAAAGATGTGAAGTTAATAATGATAGTGCAACTTATTTGTGGCACTGCCGTTTAGGTCATATTGGTGTAAAGCGCATGAAGAAACTCCATGCTGATGGGATTTTGGAATCATTTGATTATGAATCACTTGGTGCTTGCGAACCATGCCTTATGGGCAAGATGACTAAAGACTCCGTTCTCCAGAACAATGGAGCGAGCAACTGACTTATTGGAAATAATACATACTGATGTATGCGATCCGATGAGTGTTGAAGCTCGTGGCGGGTATCATTATTTTCTGACCTTCACATATGATTTGAGCAGATATGGGTATATCTACTTGATGAAACATAAGTCTGAAACATTTGAAAAGTTCAAAGAATTTCAGAGTGAAGTGGAAAATCATCGTAAAAAGAAAAATATGGTTTCTACGATCTGATCGCAGAGACAAATATTTGAGATACGAGTTTGGTCTTCAATTAAAACTATGTGGAATAGTTTCACAAATTCGTGCCACGTGGAACACCACAGCATAATGATGTGTCCGAATGTCATAACCCAACTTTATTGGATATAGTGCAATCTATGATGTTTCTTACAGATTTACCAACATCGTTTTGGGGTTATGCATTAAAGACAGCTACATTCACGTTTAAAAGGGCACCATCTCAGTCACCATCTAAGTCCGTTGAGACAATACAATCTGAAGTGTGGTTTGGCAAGAAACCAAAGTTGTCGTTTCTTAAAGTTTGGGGTTGTGATGCTTATATGAAAAAGTTTCGTCCTGATAAGCTCAAATCCAAATCGGAGAAATATGTCTTCATAGGATACCCAAAGGAGACTGTTGGGTACACCTTCTATCACAGATCTGAAGGCAAGTTATTCATTGCTGAGAATGGATCCTTTCTAGAGAAGGAGTTTCTCTCGAAAGAAGTGAGTGGGAGGAAAGTAGAACTTGATGAGGTAACTGTACCTGCTCCCTTATTGGAAAGTAGTTCATCACAGAAATCTGTTCCTGTGACTACTAGAGCAATTAGTGAGGAAGCTAATGATGATGATCATGTAACTTAAGATCAAGTTACTACCGAACCTCGTAGGTAAAACCAGGGTGAGATCCGCACCAAAGTGGTACGGTAATCCAGTTCTGGAGGTCATGTTACTTGACCATGACGAGCCTACGAACTATGAGGAAGCGATGATGAGCCCAGATTCCATGAAATGGCTTGAGGCCATGAAATCTGAGATGAGATCCATGTATGAGAACAAAGTATGGACTTTGATTGACTTGCCCAATGATCGGCGAGCCATTGAGATTAAATGGATCTTCAAGAGGAAGACGGACGCTGATAGTAGTGTTACTATCTACAAAGCTAGAATTGTCACAAAAAGGTTTTCAACAAGTTCAAGGTGTTGGCTACGATGAGAGTTTCTCACTCGTATCTATGCTAAGTCTGTCTGAATCACGTTAGCAATTGCCGCATTTCATGAAATTTGGCAAATGGATCAAAAAACTGCATTCCTTAATGGATTTATTTAAGAAGAGTTGTATATGATGCAACCAGAAGGTTTTGTCGATCCTAAAGGTGTTAACAAAATGTGCAAGCTCCAGCGATCCATCTATGGACTAGTGCAAGCATCTCAGAGTTGGAATATACGCTTTGATAAGTTGATCAAATCATATAGTTTTATACAGACTTGCGGTGAAGCCTGTATTTACAAGAAAGTGAGTGGGAGCACTACAGCATTTCTGATAAGTATATGTGAAAGACATATTGTTGATCGGAGATAATGTAGAATTATTCTGCAAAGCATAAAGGAATATTTGAAAAGAGTTTTTCAAAGAAAGACCTCGGTGAAGCTGCTTACATATTGAGCATCAAGATCTATAGAGATAGATCAAGATGCTTGATAAGTTTTTCAATGAGTACATACCTTGACAAGATTTTGAAGTAGTTCAAAATGGAACAGTAGAAGTTCTTTCCTGTGTTACAAGGTGTGAAGTTCAGTAAGACTCAAAGCCTGACCACGGCAGAAGATAGAAAGAGAATGAAAGTCATTCCCTATGCCTCAGCCGTAGATTCTATAAAGTATGCCATGTTGTGTACCAGATCTGTTGTATACCCTACACTGTGTTAAGCGAGGGAATACAATAGTAATCTAGGAAGTAGATCACTGGACAGCGGTCAAAATTATCCTTAGTGGAATAAGGATATGTTTCTCGGTTATGGAGGTGACAAAAGGTTCATCGTAAAGGGTTACGCCGATGCAAACTTTGACACTGATCCAGATGATTCTAAGTCTCAATCTAGATGCATATTGAAAGTGGGAGCAATTAGCTAGAGTAGCTCCGTGCAGAGTGTTGTTGACATAGATATTTACAAAATACTTACGGATCTGAATATAACAAACCCGTTGACTAAAATTATCTCACAAGCAAAACATGATCACACCTTAGTACTCTTTGGGTGTTAATCACATAGCGATGTGAACTAGATTACTGACTCTAGTAAACCCTTTGGGTGTTGGTCACATATCGATGTGAACTATGGGTGTTAACCACATAAAGATGTGAACTATTGATGTTAGATCACATGGCGTTGTGAACTAGATTATTGACTCTAGTGCAAGTGGGAGGCTGAAGGAAATATGCCATAGAGGCAATAATAAAGTTATTATTTATTTCCTTATTTCATGATAAATGTTTATTATTCATGCTAGAATTGTATTAACCGGAAACATAATAATTGTGTGAATACATAGACAACCTAAACGTCACTAGTATGCCTCTACTTTACTAGCTCGTTAATCGAAGATGGTTATGTTTCCTAACCATAGACATGTGTTGTCATTTGATTAATGGGATCACATCATTAGGAGAATGATGTGATTGACATGACCCATTCCATTAGCTTAGCACCCGATCGTTTAATATGTTGCTATTGCTTTCTTCATGACTTATACATGTTCCTATGACTATGAGATTATGCAAGTCCCGTTTGCCGGAGGAACACTTTGTGTGCTACCAAACGTCACAACGTAACTGGGTGATTATAAAGGAGCTCTACAAGTGTCTCCAAAGGTACATGTTGGGTTGGCGTATTTCGAGATTAGGATTTGTCACTCCGATTGTCAAAGAGGTATCTCTGGGCCCTCTCGGTAATGCACATCACATAAGCCTTGCAAGCATTGCAACTAATGAGTTAGTTGTGAGATGATGTATTACGGAACGAGTAAAGAGACTTGCCGGTAATGAGATTGAACTAGGTATTAAGATACCGATGATCGAATCTCGGGCAAGTAACATACCGATGACAAAGGGAACACTGTATGTTGTTATGCGGTCTGACCGATAAAGATCTTCGTAGAATATTTGGGAGCCAATATGAGCATCCAGGTTCTGCTACTGGTTATTGACCAGAGACACGTCTCGGTCATGTCTACATTGTTCTCGAACACGTAGGGTCCGCACGCTTAAGGTTTCGATGATAGTTATGCTATGAGTTTATAAGTTTTGATGTACCGAAGGAGTTTGGAGTCCCGGATGTGATCTCGGACATGACGAGGAGTCTCGAAATGGTCGATACATAAAGATTGATATATTGGATGACTATATTCGGACACCGGAAGTGTTTCGGAGAAGTTTCGGATAAAACCGGAGTACCGGGGGGTTACCGGAACCCCCCAGGGGTTAATGGGCCACATGGGCCTAAAGTGGAGAAAAGGAGGGGTGGCCAGGGCAGGCCGCGCACCCCCTCCCCCTCTAGTCCGAATTGGACAAGGAGGGGGGCGGCGCCCCCCCTTTCATTCCTCTCCTCTCTCCCTTTCTTCCCCCTCTCCTACTTGGACAAGGAAAAGGAGGGAGTTCTACTCCCGGTAGGAGTAGGACTCCTCTCTGGCGCGCCTCCTCCTGGCCGGCCACCCCTCCCCTTGATCCTTTATATACGGGGGCAGTGGGGCACCTCTAGACACAAGTTGATCTTCGTGATCGTTCTCTTAGCCGTGTGCGGTGCCCCCCTCCACCATACTCCTCAATAAAATTGTAGCGGTGCTTAGGCGAAGCCTTGCGACGGTAGAACATCAAGATCGTCACCACATAGTCGTGCTGACGGAACTCTTCCCCGATACTTTGCTGGATCGGAGTCCGGGGATCATCATCGAGCTGAACGTGTGCTAAAACTCGGAGGTGCCGTAGTTTCGGTGCTTGATCGGTCGGGCCGTGAAGACGTACGAATACATCAACCGCGTTGTCATAACGCTTCTGCTATCGGTCTACGAGGGTACGTAGACAACACTCTCCCCTCTCGTTGCTATGCATCACCATGATCTTGCGTGTGCGCAGGAATTTTTTTGAAATTACTACGTTTCCCAACAGCTTCCTCCATTCCCATTACCATTCTTGGGGCCATTATGATTGTGCAAGCTACCTCCCCCATGGGTATGCTGAAAATGTCCTCCCGGTCTAGGGGTAAAATGTGGCTTCTACTGAGCTCCAGAGTTGTACTTCCCTTGTCCATACTTCCTCTTGTGGTTCTCAATTTGCTGCTGCTTCCCTTCAATCATAAGAGCATGATCTACCAACTCTTGGTAGTTGTTGAAGGTTGCTACCATCAACTACATGCTCAACTCATCATTCAGTCCTTCCAGAAACTTCTCCTGCTTACCTGCATCCGTAGCAACGTCATCTGGGGCATAACGTGCTAGCTTACTAAAGTCCTCCACATACTGGCCAACTGTCCGTCCTCCTTGGCGCAAGTTGTGAAACTCGCGCTTCTTCATCTCCATAGCTCCTGCTGAAACATGGGCAGTACGGAAGGCCTGCTGAAACTGGTCCCATGTGACAGTGTTGATAGGGAAAGTGGTTGTGAAATTCTCCCACCACTATGTTGCGGGTCCGTCAAGCTGATGTGCGGCAAACTTCACCTTTTCTACATCTATGCATCCTGCCGTGGTCAACTCCCTTGCTGTCTTGCGGAGCCAATCATCTGCTATTATAGGCTCGGTGCTACTGGAGAACATCGGCGGATTCAGCGTAAGAAAACGGGCTAAGTGGTCAACAGGTGGTGGTGGTTGTGGGTTGTTGTTGTTGTTCCCCTGATTCTGATTCTGGACTAGCAACTGCATCAACGTATTCTGCTGTTGGATCAACTGAGTGAGCTCCGGTGGGAAGGTAAATCCGGGGTCATGTCTCGGAGGCATCTGGTGGGTTTAGAAAAGATGATATTTAAGAATAGAGAGGGGTCTAAAGAGAAAACACTACCCATATGCACATGAGGCAAAAGCAAACAATATCACTTCATTAAATCAAACAAGGGCATACAATCGGTCTAACTATCGCAAAAGTGCTCGGACTACTATATTTACATGGTGGAATACTACTACTGATGGGGTGGTCTACAAGAAATATTCTTCGGTTGCAGACTCCATGATATCTGCTCCAGCTTCATCAACAGAGTCATCATCGCTATCGTCTGGGTCCGAGTCAGTGTCGTCGATGATGATGTAGTCTTTCGGGCGAATCTCCTTGGGTTGTTCGCCTTCTTCTACTGGTGTAGGGCCTCCCATAAATATTCCAATCTTCATTGTTAGGTCAGCATTCTTATCCACTAGTACTTCAATTTCCTCTTCATAATCTTCACGTGTAGCCTTGAGTTCTTCCTCCAGCTCCGTGATTCTTGTCCTCGCCTTCTTCAGATCTATCATATCTGCGCACATCTGGTTCTCCTGTCGTCGAATGTGCTGGTTTAACTCCTGGATGAAAGCTGCGATTGATCTATCCTTCCTGGTGCTGATCATCTCCCATTGCTCATCTCGGCGCCCACAAATCTGGTAGATAGTATCTTTGAGATCATTGCGGTAAACTTCTCCAATAAGTCCCTTGGCGATGTGAGCTGCCATGCTCTTTCCTAGACTCCAGGTTGGTGCGTCAAAGGAAAACTCTATGGGCTTGGTGACTGGCATGAACGTCCTTCCTGGAACTTGAACTTGAATCATCCAGCGCTCCTCTTCCGGTAAAGTGGCGTTGTAGGTTCCGGTGAAACTTGGTACTCCGATGTTCAGGTATCTAGTGACTTCCTTCAAGTAACGTCCAAAGGGTGTATCTTCACCCGGTTGCGTGAACTTATTCCTTGCATCCGCCATCCTAAAAGAGTAGAAAAGATGAGGAGTCATAATGAGAAGAGTGAGTAGAGATCTAGGGCTTTAGCTTAGTGGTCGTGTCCTACAGTCAGCGTGTGCTCTGATACCATCTTGTAGCGACCAGACCTCAAACGGTCCAATCTCTGTGCTCCAGTGTGATCCCTAGATCAGTAATACTGACACTGCACAGTACTTGAAGGATTTATAACAGAGTTGCAATCACACACTTATTACAACGACTGTCTCAAAAGAGAACTTATTACAAAAAATATGGCTTAAGGCCATCTAATAACGATAACAGTGGAAGGCTTGGAAGATAAGTGAGTCCATCAACTCCAACGGCATCACTGAGTATAGAACCATGACCTAAGGCACCTTACTCGTCGTCTGAAAAGTCTGCAACATGAACGTTGCAGCCCGAAAACGGGTCAGCACATGGAATATGCTGGCAAAGTAACACATAGAGAATAATGGAAGAATAAAGCTATACTACATGCATATTTGGCTGGTGGAAAGCTCTATGGTTACAGTTTTGCGTAAAGCCAATTTTTTCCTACTGCAAAGGAATAAAATTCATTTAACTATCATGGTAGTTGTTAAACATTGAGAGTGTAGACACCCTCTCAATCCCAATTAAGCATCAACATTAAAACCCAACAATATTAATTAAAGTAACATGATGAGATTCACATGATAATCCAAGTACTAGATACTCAAGTTGTCCATAACCGGGGACACAGCTAACCATGATTAGTTTATACACTCTGCAGAGGTTTGCGCACTTTTCCCCACAAGACTCGATCTCCTCCATTGGGATTCTCGCACTACATGGTGTTTGAGAAACGGATGACCGAGACATAGTCTTTTAGAAGCACTAGCACCTTACGGTCGGGTAGACCGTTACACCTACTTCCCCTACATCTGCTAGTCTACCACTGTAAGAGTTCGCACGACTTAATCAACTATGCTAGAGCCCATAGTAGCTTGTGGCTACACACGGAAGTTTCTAGTATGAATAATCTCATGATCCCTTTGAGCCTGGGTGGCGGTCCAAAAGAAAAACAAGCAATCGCTGGAATACCCAGGTGCCTCAATCCACCCAGATGTGTGTTTAAGTTGCCACCTTCGATAAACAATTAATTTAACAATCTCACATCTGTCATGGAAACACTCACCCAATTCACGTCTACTAGCATAGCATAGCAATATAAGCAAACGTAGAAGTAACTCCCAAAGGTTTGATAATAAAACAGGTAATAGGTTCTACCTCATCTACTTCCCAAAACCCACAATTTAATTTGATTCCTAATCATGCAATTGTCTGAGGATTGATCTAATGCAATAAAAACTGGGTAGTAGGAGGTATGATCAATGTGTTACTTGCCTTCCTGATGATCCGCAGAACCTAGCGATTCGAAGTAGCAAGCGGCGCACTCCGGGTACTCTATCACAAACAAACAAGCATACAATAAGTACTCATCTAATGCACAGGTAAAACTCAAATGAGAGGTCTAACCAAAAATTTCAACTTAAGAACTCCGGTTGGCAAAAGGAATCAAATCGAAGGAAGCAACGAAAGACAAACAGTGAAAGAAACAAACTTCGTTTACTATTCAGAATCTGGGTCAAATTTTACAGAGCCAAAAACTTGTCTGAGTAGGTTAAATGGAAAGAGGGTTTCGAGGCGAAACTCCAGGCGCTTGAATCGCCTGATTCCGATAAAGGAGCGAAAAGTTATACTAAAACGAAAATTGGATCAGAAATCGCGATCACAAATAATCGCGGAAAATCCGAGAAAAAGAAAAACGACGAACAGATTAACGAACGAACGTTTGTTATTTGGATCTAAATGATGAACACGTTCGTTAAAATGAACGAATGAGCGAACGCTCACTCATTAAACTAAACCTGAAAATAAACCAAACCAGAAGAAATAATTAAAAAACGGATCTAGGTTTTCGAAAAAAAATCGATCGGTTTTCTTCACGAAAACCGAGGCAACGGCTGGCGGCGGGTTTCTGCGTGGCTCCGGTGCGGCGGCTGGCGGCGACGGCGGGCGGCGGCGGCAGCTGGCGAGGCGAGGGGCGGCGGCTAGCGCACGGATCGAGGCGAGGCGGCGGCGGCTCCTGGCGGCTAGGGTTTCGGGCTGGGGCGCTGTGGCTCCGCTCGGGTCCTCGCGGCTTTTAAGGGCCGACCAGGCCAGGTGTCCTAGTTGGACACGACCCGGTTAGGTCGGTTCGATTTTTTTTAAATAATTTCGCGCAGAAAAACAAATAAAAGTAATACTAAAATGACTCCAAAAATCCCAAAATAAATTTTCCCCGACTTATAAAATCAAGCCGCACAGGATGAACATTTATTTCAGGCCAAAATGCAATTTCGAAAAACGCACATTTTTTCCTAAATTCAAATAAAATAGCAAATAAAACCAAAATAAAATCTTATTTGATTTTATTATTAAATCCTCAATATTTCTTTATTTTGAGAAAGTCAATTTATTCCCTCTCTCATATTTTTGTGATAGAAATAATTGAAGATAAAATAAATAAAATTAAATGATCCTATTTTCAAAATTTGAGAAAACTCAAATATGAAAATAAAGAAATCCCCAACTCTCTTCGAGGGTCCTTGAGTTGCGTGAAATTTCTAGGATCAACCAAAATGCAATAAAATATGCTATGCAATGATGATCTAGTGTATAACATTCCAAATTGAAATTTTGGGATGTTACACTTCAGCAAGCCAGCTTTGACTCAGTGGCTATCCTGAACTATGACTACAAGTAACTCTTTTGAGGTGGTGCACACGAGTCCACATATTCACCATATCAATACACCACTATGGATCCGCTCCCGTCTCCCTACGAGAAGGCCATCCATAGTACTCACGCTTATCTTGCGCATTTTAGAGTGTCCCCTTTCACTTGTCTATGAAATGTATAGGCAACCAGAGGTCCTTTACCATGGACGCGGCTATTCGAATAGATGATGTTAACCTTGCAGGGGTATACTTCTTCACACACGCTCTCGCCACTTACCGCGATGTACACGTTATGTATCTCGGCCACCTTCAAGCGGAAGCCTGGCGAGGGTGTCGGCCCTGACCTGACTAACCACAAAAGTACCTAGTCTAGGTTTATCGCCTATTCATGTTCCATCCGCAGGGAGTCCGGCCGAGGATTCCACACACGGCCCCGAACGATGTGTTCACGGTTCCTGAGGCACCAAATAGGCGTCCCGATACACCGTGACATGTGCCTACCATATCACAGCCCTCCCCTCGGGTCAGCGCTGTGCATGCCTCCAGCATACTACAAACACCAGAAACTACTTGCAACACCCGGACAGAGGACAGTGGCGGTTAATAAGTCGAGAGGGTCCACTAGTTTCAGGCCCAACGCGTGGTAGTAGTTGTTCATGGATCACAAACATAGAACTCAGTTCCTGAGGACGGTTTCAATGAGACAACCCACCATGTGCTCCTACATGGCCTCTCACCGCTACCTTTACCAAATCGTGTTCACAGACTTAGCTCACACAAAGTAGGACATGTTCATCACCATTCCAATTCATCCCAGACGAATCAGACCTGACTCAACTCTAAGTAGTAGCAGGCATGACAAACAAGCTTGAATGAGTAGGCACATCAGGGCTCAAACAACTCCTACTCATGCCAGTGGGTTTCATCTATTTACTGTGGCAATGACAGGTCATGCAAAGGAAAGGGGTTTAACTACCGCAACATGTAACAATTGAATCGTTGTTGTCCTAATGCAGTAAAAGAGAGCAGGAGCGAGAGAGTGGGATTGTATCAGAATGAACAAGGTGGTTTTGCTTGCCTAGCCCTTCTGAAGTAGTATAGTTCTTCACCGGTGTCATCGATCTCATCGTCGGAACTACATCCACTGAGAGGGGACAAAAACCGGCAAACAAAGAAAGAACACAATCAATGCAATGCAACAATATGATGCATGATCATGACATGGCAATATGCTGTGATTTGGGCTAATGCAACAGAAAGTCACTTTAATTGAAGTGGAATTCAAAGCTAGATCAAATTCCAACTCCAAATCTATTATCAATTTTGTCCTAATCATGTTTCATCCTAAACAGTGAGGTTAACTTGCTCAAACATGCATGGAAATGTTATAGATGGATGGATTGGATATTCCTGATCATTTTTCATATATAAATCTTTTCATTCTGAACTATAGATTATTTTCTATGATTTATTGAAATTTAGGCCTTTTTCTGGAATTTTCTGGATTATTTTTAATCCAGAAAACGATTAACTGCGTCAGCACTGCGTCACTGTGATGTCAGCAGGTCAACAGGGCGGTTCAGGTCAAACCTGACCAATGGGTCCCATGTGTCAGTGACTGTGGCTAATCCTTATTTAATTTAAACCTAAACTGGTTTAGTTAACAGAGCTAGCCCCACGCGTCAGTGACCCAGGGTGGTCAAATCCGGTCAGCGGGGTCAAACGCGCCGGCGTTAAGCCGCCGGCAAGGTCTGAGATGGCAGAGGGCGTCGTAAATCGTCCACAGAGCACCATTTGATGCGTGGTTTTCTCCTACGTGCTCCTGGGAGTGAGCCGCATCGAATGGAGGTAGCGGCTGGAGCTGGGGTGGCATGGGTCATCCGTAGCGAGCACTAATGCGGCAGCCGGCATTCGGGTGTTCATGGGATCGGTGCTACGGTGCGCAAACGAGTGCAACGAAGCACTAGGGAGGCTCTACGCGCGGCGGTGAGCATGTTGGACGTACGGCCGGGACCAAATGGTCACCGGAGCATCACCGGCGACGAGCGCAGGTGGCGGCATGTTCGGTCACAGGCGAGATGGCGGCTACGACATGCAAATGATGCAAAGGATAGCGGGTTAGGTGGAGGAGCTCACGGAGGATGTGAGGAGATGCTCAGCGGGATCGGGGAGGCGTCAGAGAGGGTGCAAGGTCGTCGGCGATCTCGACGGCCGAAGGGAGAAGACAACGAGGTAGCCGGCGATGCAGGGCGTCCGACGATGCTTGACTTGGCGACTAGGTCGAGGACGTCGAGGCGGACCCTTTGGACAAGTCGGCGAGGCGAGGTAGTGGCGGTGGTCGCAGAAGCAGCAAGCGGCAGCGACGGCGTGTTCGGTGGTGCTGGTGCTGTGGGGAGGGAACTAGAGGAGAGGGAGAGAGCTCCAGAGTGAGGGGAGAGGCAGAGGGGGTCGAGGCCATTCCTGTGGTGCGGAGACAGCGCGAGGGGGGAGCAGGAGGTGGAGCTCAGGCGCGTGCACGTCGACACGCCTCTGCCTATTGGCAGAGGTTGAAGACAGTGGGGCTCCTGGTGGGCTGGGCCAGTTGGCTGGGCTGCCAAGTGGGCTGCACAAGCAGGTATGTCCAAGTAAGTTACAGGTAAGCACTCTTTTCCTTGTGTTTCAATTTTCTATTTCTTTTATTCTGTTCTAAATTAGTAAAAATACTAATTCATTTTGTAAAATCCTCAAAATAATTGTGGGCAATGCTTGGATTATTTCCAACAACCCAAAACTAGTTTCAGAATTATTAGAGCATTTACAAATATTTATAGGATTTAAATGCTCCAATTCAAATACGATATGAGTTAATTCCAAGATCCAGAATGTCCTAGAAATATATTCATCATTTTTTGCAGAGGTTTTCACCTTTATCAGAAATCATGAACATTTTCGAAGGGCATTTTGGGTTCTTTGAAAAAGATTTTGGATTGAACCTAGTTGAATTCCATTTGGTTCTAGGGTTTGAACATCCCCATTTCAAGTTTCAAATTAAAATAGACATGATGAAACAACCAAGCTAGTCCAAGTGCATAGCAAGGCTAGGGACCTGACACTTGGTATCTATTGTTGTAGGAGAACTCGACATATGGGAGGCAATCTTCCCACATCATACCGAAAGAGATGACACAAGCTCTGAGCATGTCTTCGAGGATTTGATTGACTCTCTCGACTTGGCCGCTTGTTTGAGGATGGAAAGCCATGCTGAAGCGAATGTTGGTGCCCATAGCCTTCTGGAAAGAGTCCAAGAACTTGGAAGTGAAAATGCTTTCACGGTCTGAAGAGATCAATTGCGGAATTCCATGCAACGAAACAATTCGGGAGGTGTATAGCTATGCCAACTGAGCTGTCGTGATAGATTCTTTGGCTGGAAGAAAATGAGCCAATTTTGTAAGCTTGTCGATGACAATGAAGATAGCATCATTCCCATGATTGGACTTTGGAAAGCCAGTGACAAAGTCCATTTCAATATGATCAAACTTCCATTCTGGAATAGCAAGAGGTTGGAGGAGACCAGCTGGTTGTTGATGTTCTACTTTCACCCTTTGACAGACATCACATTCATTCACGAATTGAGCAATCTCTCGCTTCATTCGAGTGCACCAATACGATTGCTTGAGGTCATGGTACATCTTCGAACTGCCTGGGTGAATCGAAAGAAGAGAATTGCGCGCTTCGTTCATTATGACCTTCCTAAGTGTCGAAGTAAACGACAACATGTAGCCTCATCTACTCCCCATGGCGATTCAATACATCAGGGCCGGTTGCACCCCTCGAACCCCAAGAATGAAGTACCACCCTCTCTCGGCCAGCTGGTGGCATTGGCTAGCTGCCGACGAGCGGCGCTCTTCAGAAGGAGGCCATGAGATGGCCTACTCCTGGCAGGCGGCTTCCTGAGAGGCTGGCTCCTAGCAGGCGGCCACTCATGCCCTCAAAGTTTGCACCACATTAAGGCGACGAGACGGGTGTGGCTAAAGTGCAGCCCGCCACCCCCGAATCCAGGGCCAGGTGTGGCCACAGTGTTGCGTACCAAACGGACATCCCCGTCTGGCGCGACACTGTTGCCACGCGGCCCATGACATCACTCATGGCAGAGAAGACCATGCCCCCCATTAGGGGCTGTCGGTACGGCCCGCTGGCAGCGGGCCCTACCTGTTCGTAAGAAGCCGGAAGGCGGCAAGCCACGACCAGCCGGCGCAGGAGGAGGCCGACTCCCAGCAGACGGCCCTCCCTCTCCCTCAGAGTTTGTGCGCCATTAACTAGAAGAGATGGGGAATGGCTACAGTGAATACCCGCCAGGCGGCGCCACTGTAGCCACACTCTCCCCCGCAAAGCACACATCATCAATGGCATCACCACAGTGTTAAGCTGTCGGCAGGACCCACAAGCGGCGGGCACGGCTTGTCGGTGAAGTACAAGACAACCGGCAGGACCCACCAGGCGACAGGCCCCAGCGACCGGTGGAGAAGCCAGCAACCATAGACACTGATAGTCGGGACCTACACCCGGCCAACTTACCATTGTACCCCTAGAGTGTAGGCCAATATAAACCCCTAGGGCACCCACGCAAAGGGTTCAGACTTTAGACACACACACCCGTAGAGAGAGGAAGCTAGGTCTAACCTTGTTCTTCTTCCCCCTCTAGAGAAACAGCTCAAGGAGCAAGCTTGTAGCCACCATTGTTGCTTGAGTGATCATGCGGAGATCCCGCAGAGCAGGACTAGGGTTGTTATTTCCTAGGAGAGCCCCGAACCTGGGTAAAGTTCACCGGCGTACGTGTCTACGCCTCATCCCATTTCCTGGCACCGGCGACATCTTACTATCCCCCACCATGATAAGCCATCCTTTGGCATATGTCTCACGACACCCCCGACATTTGGCGCCCACCATGGGGCTTGTTGCACCGTCATCTAGAGATCTGTTCTGGACGGGAACCTTGTTCCTCCCTAGCGAGCGCAGCCAACCTGGCACGCCCGATGGCGCTTGCGCTGACGCGCTGCTTGGTGTGGAAGTCGCCTGCGCGGCAACCTGCCTCACCAATCTTGTTGGCGAGATCTGCCTCTCCGACGAGCCCGCGCCCGTTGCGGGCGCACTCAGCTCCGAGAGTTGCTTCATCGACCTCCTCGACAAGCTCCACATCGCCAACGAGCCCGCTACCGACTTGGAGTCAGTTGGCTCCACTAACCCGATGCTTGTCGACACTAATACGGCCTCCTTCAACTCCTTCCCCACGAACGTGGTGGTCATCGACGACCCGTTCCCTCGCGCGGAGAGCAGCGGCAGCACCGTCAGGAAGGTGCTTGTCATCAGCCATGATGGGGCTTCCGGACGAGCCGTTCAGGACCCATTGCCGGCGGCAATGCGGGATCTGTCCACGCCCATTGCGACAGACGCAGATGCCGAGACACTGGAAGCTTGCCGCGTCTCGCTTGTTGAGACGCCTCTCCAAGGCCTTCCAGCGCGACGTTGACCGCGCTGTTGGTGGCACGCCGACTGCTGGCGGGCCCAGCCGCATGGGCATGGTCCGGCAGCGAGGCCGCGCCGTTGCCAACATGTTTGGAGTAGACCGCCCTGTCTACGCCACGCCCATGGAGAACATATGCGCTGCCCAGGCGGCAACAGACGAGCTGGATCACCTGGAGGGTGACGAGCGTCACTACATGATGGAGCGTGTTCAGTAGCTTATCGATGCGGCAGCCGCCTGGCAAGAAGCCGGTTGCCGTGCAGAAGAGCCCGGCCAACGGGTGGAGAACCCGCCCCTTCGCCAAGAGCATGGCGCAACTTCCCGGACACCGACAGGCGGCGTCCGCGACAGACGAGACAAGGAGCCGGCTGCCAGCCGCAGCGGACTCGCATCACCGTCGAGTGCGACCAAGACGGCCGCCCACGAGCAGTAGAGCAACGGGGAGACTATCCGCCACCACCGCCTCCTCGAAGGGAGAGGCGTGTTTCCCCACTGCTTGTTGACCACCCGACACTCGGCGACCGGCTAGGCCACCAAGAGGGAGTCAGACAGAAGGACGCCCGCCACCGGATTGACCGCCTGGCGCGATCCTTGGCTCTAGAAGTAGAAGACACAATGGGCCTCCCTTTCTTTGGCCCCCGCATTCGCGATGAGCCCTTCCCCAAAGGGTTCTCGCTCCTAAGAGACACGCCCAAGTACAACAGCTCCATGAAGCCAAAGGATTGGTTGGTGGACAACTCCACAGCCGTCAGCATAGCAAACGGCAACAAGCGTGTTGCCGTGAAGTATGTCCCGCTCATGCTCCAGAGCATGGCCCGGACGTGGCATAACAGCCTCAAGCCCTACAACGTCAACAACTGGGTGGATTTCACCGAAATGTTCATTCGCAACTTCACCAACACCTATAAACGGCCGCCCAAGCCCTGCTAGCTCTTGCTATGCGTTCAAGGCCCAGATGAGTCCACCCGTGACTACCTGATGCGGTGGGCTGAACTGCGCAACTCCTGTGAAGGGGTGCACGAGGTCCAGGCGATCGAGTACTTCACAGCCGGGTGCCGAGAGGGCACCCTACTTAAGCACGGAGTCCTCTGCGATGAGCCTGCTACACTCGATGAACTGCTGATCATACCAGACAAGTACGCCACTGCCAACTCCTCCATGAAGTCGGAGCTCCAAGTGGACACTTCCAGAAAGGTGCTCCCTCCGGCCCCGGAATGCCGGCTACCGAAAACAGTCAGCTACAACAGCCAAATGACAACAAGTGCAAGGCCCTGCCGCCGGCTTCCACTAGCCGGCAGGTGGCGATAGTCGAAGATCAGCAACCTGAAGGACAACCCGGTCCCAAGAACCAGAAGGGCGGCAAGCCTGCTTAGCTACCCGCCTTCTCCTACAAGCAGACCCTTGATGCTCCCTGCAAGTTCCACAACGGCACGAAGCCATCCAATCACACCACCCGGAAGTGCCACTGGCTCACCCGAATCTCCAAGGGCGAAGGACTTCTGCCCCCTCTACCTGCTGGCGTGCCTCCTCCTCCTCCTCCTCAGCAGCCGGCGGCCCGACTAGCAGTCGGCGCCATTCAAGATGACTACCCCGAAGAGCATGGAGCCTACGTCATCTTCACCAGCATGGCAGACGATCGGCGCAGTCGGCGTCAGCAGCACTGAGAGGTGAACGCCGTTTCTTCAAGTGCTCCAGAATTCATGCATTCGTCTTAGAAGCCCATCAGCTGGAGGCTGGCTGACCACCCATAGGTAGTGCCCTCTCCAGGTTCTTATGCTCTGGTGCTGGATGCCACCCTTGCAATGGAGAGGCGAGCTGCTCGTTTCTCCCGAATTATGATAGATGGTGGCAGCAGCATCAACATCCTATACCGCGATACCATGGAAAAGTTATGCATTAAAGAGAGGCAGCTCCAGCCCAGCCGGACTGTTTTCCATGGTATTGTGCCCGGCTTGTCCTACTCACCAATCGGCAAGGTCAAGATAGATGTCATCTTCGGAGACAAGGATCACTTCCGCTGCTAGGCGATTTGGTTTGAGGCGGTGGGCCTCGAGAGCCCTTATCATGTACTCCTGGGCCGGCCAGCTCTAGCCAAGTTCATGGTGGTGCCACACTATTCCTACCTCAAGATGAAGATGCCAGGGACCAAGGGTAATATCACAATATCTGAAGACTATGAGAAGTTGGTCGATTGTGCCGCAGCCGGGAGCCAGCTGGCCGAATCCCTTATGATTGCTGCTAAGAAGAAGCTCCTGGACCGGGTGGTGGCCATGACCAGCAAGCAGCCGAACATGTCCCCAGAGCCCAAAGAGTCAGAGACCCAGGGCTCATTCCAGCCGGCCAAAGAGACGAAGAAGATTCCCTTGGACCCTGAGTACCGGGAAAGGCATGCTGTCATAGGGGCCAACCTTGACAGCAAATAGGAAAGTGAGCTCGTCGTTTTCCTCCATGAGAATCGGGACATCTTCGCATGGTCTCCCAAGGACATGCCGGTTGTTCCGACGGATTTCGCCGAGCACAAGCTACATGTCAGATCAAATGCCAAGCTAGTCAAGCAACCCCTCCGCCGACTGTCGGAGAAGAAAAGAAGAATTGTTGGTGAAGAGATAGCCCGGCTTCTGGCAGCCGGCTTCATCATGGAAGTTTTTTTTCTAGAGTGGCTCGCCAACCCAGTCCTTGTACTAGAAAAGAACAACAAGTGGCGCATGTGCATTTATTACACCAGCCTCAATAAAGCTTGTCCCAAGGATCCATTTGCTTTGCCTCAGATTGACCAAGTGATAGACTCCACAGCCGGATGCGAGCTATTGAGTTTTCTGGATGCTTATTTAGGATATCACCAGATCAAGTTGAACCCGGCAGACCGCCTGAAGACCACCTTCATCACACTATTCGTAGCCTTCTGCTACCTGACAATGACATTTGGCTTGAGAAATGCCGGTGCCACCTTTCAGCGTTGCATGGAGAAGTGCCTCCTCAAGCAACTCGGCAGAAATGCCCACGTCTATGTAGACGATATTGTGGTGAAGATGGAGAAGCGCTGCACCCTCTTGGAAGATCTCAAGGAAACTTTTGAAAATCTGTGCCGGTTTCAGATCAAGCTCAACCCGGATAAATGCATCTTTGGGGTACCAGCCAGCCAACTCCTTGTGTTCCTGGTTTCAGAACGCAACATTGAGTGCAACTCCGTGAATATCAAAGCCATCGAGAGAATGGAGAGGCCCACCCGACTACGAGACATTCAGAAGTTCACCAGTTGCTTGGAATCCATCAGCCTCTTCATCAGTCAGCTGGGTGAGAAGGCTCTCCCTCTACACCAAATCATGAAGAAAACCACTCACTTCAAGTGGAACGATAAGGTGGACAAGGCCTTTCTCCAGTTAAAGAAGATGCTGACTACCCCGCCTGTCCTGGCGGCCCCAGCTGCCAAAGAGCCCATGTACCTCTACATCGCCGCCACCAGCCGGGTGGTGAGCATTATCATAGTAGTGGAGTGCCTAGAGGTCGGCAGGGCACAGCCGGTCCAGAGGACTGTGTATTACTTGAGTGAGGTGTTGTCCACCTCAAAGCAGAACTACCCCCACTACTAGAAAATGTGCTACGGTATGCACTTTGCCGCCAAGAAGCTCAAGCCCTATTTTCAAGAGCACCCCATCACGGTTCTCTGCACTGCTCCACTTGCCGAGATCATAGGCAGCAGAGATGCATGTGGCCGGGTGGCCAAATGGGCCATCGAGTTGGCCCCCTACGCCATCTTCTACCAACCACGCACCGCCATCAAGTCCCAAGCACCGGCCAACTTACTCGTCGACTGGGCCGAGACCCAGTACCTACCGCCTGATCCAGACTCCACCCATTGGCAGATGCACTTTGATGGCTCAAAAATGCACACCGGCTTGGGAGCCGGTGTTGTCCTCACTTCTCCCAAAGGCGACAAGCTTAGATACGCTCTATAAATTCACTTCGCCGCCTCCAACAATGTGGCCGAGTATGAGGCGCTAGTACACAGCCCCCGGCTGGCCAAAGAGATCGGCATCCACCGGATCTTGTGCTACGGTGACTTCGACTTGGGGGTCCAATAGTCGTCGGGGGACTGGGACGCCAAGGATGCAAATATGGCAAGTTACCACTTCCTCATTCAGCAACTCAGTGGATATTTTGAGGGGTGCGAGTTCCATCACGTGCCACGGAACGAAAACGAGCCAGCTGATGCCCTGGCATGGATCGGCTCCACCCGTCAAGCAATACCAGCCGGCGTCTCCCTTCAGTGCCTCCGCAAGCTATCAATCAAGCCTTCTAAGAATCTGAGTCTATCTTCGTGCCGGCTATTCACGAAGCAGTCGGATCCGACACAAGGGCTTCAGCAGCCGGCCCGGGGACTTCGGCAGGCGGCACGGGGACTGCGGCAGTCATACCTGGCCCGGTACTTCACAGCCCGGCCCGGGGGCTGTAGCAACCAGCTTGGGGACTTCACCAGACGGCTCAGAAACTGCAGCAGCCACACCCGGCCCGGGGAGTTCACAGCTCGTCCCGGGGGCTGCGGCAGTCGGGCCAGAGACTTCAACAACTCAGCAAGCGGTGGCCGCCCCCAAACCGCCACCTCCTAACCCAACCGCCCTAGTACAAGTGGTTGTAGTGGCAGTAGAAGAAATTCAAGCATCGTCATGGGCACAGCCCATCCTTAAGTTTCTGATGACCAGAGAACTGCCAGCTGACAAGATCTCGGCCCGGCAAGTGCAGCGCTGGGCAGGTGCCTACATGATAGTAAACAGAGAGCTTGTCAGGCGCAGCATGAACGGAGTCTTCCAACGCTGCGTAGACCAGAGAATGGTCAAGCAATACTCAAAGATATCCACCAAGGCGAGTGCGGACACCACTCGAACTCTGGATCCCTTGTCGCCAAAGCTTTCCGCCATGGCTTCTTCAGGCCGACTTCTTTGGAAGATGCCAAGGAGTTGGTCAAGCATTGCAAAGGGTCCCAGAAGTTCAGCTCCAAGCAGCATCTACCGGCTTCTACACTCAAGACTATCCCCCTTACCTGGAATTTCACCGTGTGGGGGCTCGACATGGTGGGACTATTCAAGACAGCATGCGGCGGCATGACCCACCTTCTTATCGCTGTGGACAAATTCACCAATGCATTGAAACAAAACCAATCAAGAAACCGAATGGTCCGACTGCTGTGACCTTCATTGCACGCATCACCGACCGATACGGTGTACCACATAGCATCATCACCGACAATGGCACAAACTTTGCCAAGGGCGCCCTGGTCCGTTTCTGCGCGACGCAGGGCATCCGACTGGACTTAGTGTCCGTTGCCCACCCACAGTCAAATGGCCAGGTCGAGCGAGCAAACAACCTTATCCTCTCTCGCATCAAGCCCCGACTGGTCGAGCCTCTGGAGCGATCGGCCGGCTGCTGGATCGATGAGCTTCCGGCCGTCCTCTAGAGCCTCCGCACAACTCCGAACCAGTTGGGCGGCTCCTTGGCACCCTCCTCAGTCAGCTCGGGGAGGAAGATGATGGTGTCCGTGTACTTAGCGATTGCCGTAGCACGACGATAGAGGTCGGGCGCCACCACCGCCAGATCTTCGGCGGCTTCAGCTCGGACGGTGGTCAGTAGGTCCAGGCTCAGCCCGGGGTACCACCCCTTAACGAACACCAGAGCCTGCCGTGCACCTGCCCGGGCTGCGGAGCCCTTCCATGCCTCGAAGCGGCCAATGGCCATCTCCAACCAGTCAAAGGTCCGACTGGAGGTGCGCAGAAGCGGAGTACCTAGCCGGAGGGCGGAAACCACCTGAGCTTCGGTGCGCTGCAGATGGCGGAGTGCTCGGCGAGCTTGAATGGCAAGCAGCTGCTCGGCAAGGGTCCGAGGGGCGTTGGGTGCAATTTATGCACCAGCCAACCTTCGCTCGTCATGGCGGGCCTCGATTGCCTGGCTGGCGGCAACGGCATGACCAGGGAAATACTCTGCACAAGAAGAAAAAAGAAACTTGAAGTCGTAAGTCCGGCTTGAAAGAGAGGTCGGTAGATGGAAGAAAGGGAAGAATGGCTTACCATCGAGCATGTCCTCAATCTCGCCGTAGTCGTCTGTCAGGGCCTTCTCCTTGTCGACCCAGCTCGAGCGTTGGGTCTTGAAATCAGCGTCGAGCACCTTCTCCGCGTCCTGGAGCTTCTGCAGCTTCGCCTGGTGCTGGTCCACTTGGTAAGCCAATTTCTTGGCCAGGCGGTCGTGCTCCTCCTCCATCCGGTTGTGATCCTCCTCCTTGGCGTGCAACGCGGTTTGCGCTTCGCCCAGGCGCTGCTGCAAGTCGGCATTGGCTCCTGCGGAAGACCAAAAAGAAAAGACAATCAGCAAGATAGCAAAAGAAAAAAGAGTGGTCGCTGGAAGATCCGGCCCGACTGCTCAGCAGTCGGCCTGAATCTTGGAGGCTACACCCCGCGGATGCGCTGGCGCGCCCCCGCGTGAATAAGGAAGAAGTACTTACGCCGACTATCGGTTAGTTCAGTGGTCCGCTTCGCCAGGTCCCGGACATGAGAGTTAAAAGCGGCTGTACAGAAGTTATGATAGTCCTGCAACCAAGACAAGAGAAGAAAGAAGAAGAGGTTAGCACTCAGAACTTACCTTAAGTTCCGAGCCACCTGCTTAGCAGCCGACCTAGTGCTCGGGGGCTACACCCATTGGGTGCGCTAGCGCGCCCCCACGGAAGATTCCAAGAAAAATGTAAGGCTCAAGAGACATACCCGGATGGCGACCCGCGTCGCCAGGAACTCCTTGGTGTACTGTTGGAGGGCGGTGCTTCGGGCCTGGAGATGGGCCTGGACGTCAATGGCGGCACAATTCAGCACATTTGTCCCGCCTCCGGGAGTCCATTCCGGTGGAGCAGCGCTACTGGCTTCGGCATCGGGGGCTGAAGAGCTCGTGACCCCAACTTCCAGCGACCTTGGCGCCGACACCGCTTTCTCCGGGCGACGACGCCCCTGAGTGCAGACCACCGGGGCAGAGCCCACCACCAACTCGTTACCGGCTGGTGGAGCCGGCGGCTCCTCTGGCCGGCTGTTGGGCGCGTTAGCAGTCGGCGCTTGCAGTGGCTCCTCCGCCCCCAAGATGACGGCATCGCCTTCTCCACCTTCCGTGACCGGCTGGTCGTCGACCATTTCCGCTCGTTCCTTGGCCGGGACATCGGCCCGGGCCTTGGCGGCCATGTTCTCCTCTTCCTGCGCCGCCTTCGCCGCCACCGCCTTCTGCCGCTCGGCCTCTTCCCACTCCTCACGCACCTCCCGTGCATTCCTCTCTGTTGCTGTCTGGAGCTTGGTGCATGGGTTTATGCGGCGGGTGTTGCCAGAGCTTTCCATCCCCCCAATGATGGAAGTAGAGGCTGACCGCTCAAGAGAGAGCGGACCCCTAATCAAAGAAAAGACAAGGAGAAAATTCAGAAAGCATCGTTGCAAGAAAGGCAAAGGAAAAATGCGAGGGTAGTCAAAGTACTTACGCGGATACTACCGGGGGCTGCTTTGGGGCCCTTGTGAATTGGGCCGCCTTCGCGGCGGCCTCATGCCGCCTGGTCGCAGCGGTCGGGTTCCTCCGCTTCTTTGGCCGGCTGCCGAACAACGGCCTGGCGGCTCGGCATTTCTGTCAGCCGCCTGGCATGGCCCGCATGGCTGATGAACTCCCGCCCGCCCTGTCGGATCAATGAGGGCGGCGTGGCTCGTCATCCTCCTTGTCGTCATCCGGCCACACCTCGACCCCGCCTCCTCCGGAGCCACCTGCTCCGTTGCCGCCGCCTGTGGCGTCGTCGTCCTCCAAGGCGGCCACCCCCAGGTCGTGGTCGTCCACATCACTCACCTCCCGGTCTGGCAAGTATTCTTGGCCCACCTCCACGGCATAGGCTACTGACTGGGATGAGAGGATCTACGCGAGTGATTGATTGATTAGGCGGCAAAAAGAAGAACTCAGCAGATGAGAAGAAAAAGAGTTGAGGACTTACCGCAAGCGGGGGATCTGCTTGGGAGTACGGCCGCTTGCCGAACTGCCACTCTACCTCCAAGAGCTTGCAGCTTGAAATGAAGTTTACCAGGCGGGCCACCTCCACCTCCGGCATCTCCTTGGTGCACATCAGGCTTGGGTCTCGGTGCCCGCTCATCCGGCTAATCAGGTGTGGCCGGGTTTGGAGGGGGAGCCACCGGCACGCCACGAAGGCGGTCAGCAGGTCCGACGCCTTCAGGCCTTCCAACTCCGTCATCTCCCAAAGCCGAGTGATGGCGGCAAGGGAGGCGACCGATAATGCCTTCGGCTTGAAGGTCCAGTTGGTGCGGGGTTCGGCTGGCGGGCCAGCCTTGTACGCCGGCAGGTTGACGAAGTCATGCTCCAGGTGGACGTTCTTCACATAGAAGTATGACCGCTGCCAAAGCTTTACCAACTGCGTCAGGCTGATGGCCGGGAAGCAGTTCCCGGCACCCGGTCGGCGCACTGTGACGAAGGCACCACACTGAGCCACCTCGTTCTTGGCGGCAGTGCCAAGCTTGGTGTAGAAGAATTCTCCCCACAACTCGAGGGTGGATGAATGCTAAGATAACCCAAGCAAAGGGTGAAGAAGGTCGATAGCAGCACCACCGTATTAGGCGTCAGGTGGTGCGGCTGAATGCGATAGAAGTGGAGGAAGGCCAGGAGGAAATCGCTCGTCGGCAGCCCAAAGCCGCGGATGAAGTGCGAGCGGAAGACGACCCACTTGCCTTCTTGCAGCACCGGGAAGATCTCCTCCTCGGGCGGCGAGTGTGCCCGGACGTAGTTCTCGCCGGGCGGCCACCGAGTTTGGCGGAGGAACATGATGTGGTCTTCGTGCACGTTAGAGCCATCCCACGCTCCGGCCCACGCCATGGGACTCGGGTTCGACGAAGGCGAAGAGCTTGGGCGAGCGAGCGGACTCGCGGTGGTGCGGTAGCTCCATAGGCGAGGCGCGCTCGTCGACTAGGAGCCGCGGCGGCGCTTCAGCAAGGTAGCGGAAGAGCAGCAGCAGCGTGGGGAAGAAGGAAGAGGGGAGAGTGGGGGCGCGTGTGCGTCTACCAACCCTCACCTCCCCTACTTATAGCCCTAGGCGGCGAAGCCGAAGGGGCAAGAACATGGGGGTCGTGGGGTTAACTGTGCCCACGCCCCCACGACCCCGCTTATACCAAGCAGTAACAACGTGTAGTTACTGCGCGGCGGGATTCCAACTGTTCACCTCGACCGCACCAGATCCGCACACGCGCCGAGGCATGGTAGTGGCGGGCCCCAGCCTACGGCGACGTACCGTCACGCGCATTGGCTGGCACGCCACTCGGCTCCCGCCGTGACGTTTCAAAATCATCAGGTGGTCCACCAGGCCGCGGCCGGGTTGTACCAGTCGGCACTTCAAAGGGCGGACGAAACAAGATCACTAGACCACTCGTAGTAGGAAGCTGCTGAGGCTTCTTGCCTTCACAGTAGTGGAGCCCCACCAGCTTCAGGGACTACTGTCGGAGTAAATGACCACGGGTAGCCTCATCTGCTCCCCATGGCGATTCAAGACATCAGGGCTAGTTGCGTCCCTCGAACCCCAAGAACGAAGTACCGCCCTCTCTGGGCCGACTAGTGGCATCGGCCGGCTGCCGGAGCATGGTGCTCTTCAGAAGGAGGCCATGAGATGGGCCGACTCCTAGCAGGTGGCTTCCTGAGAGGCCAGCTCCTGGTAGGCAGCCACTCATGCCCTCAAAGTTTCGACCACATTAAGACGACAAGACGGTTGTGGCTACAGTGCAGCGCGCCACCCCCGAATCCAGGGCGGGGCGTGGCCATAGTGCAGCGTACCAAAAGGACATCCCCGTCCGGTGCGACACTGTTTCCACGCGGCCCGTGACGTCACTCATGGCAGAGAAGACAATGCCCCCCATTATGGGCTATCGGTACGGCCCGCTGGCAGCGGGCCCTACCTGTCCGTAAGAAGCAGGAAGGCGGCAAGCCTCGACCAGCCGGCGCAGGAGGAGGCCAACTCCTAGAAGGCGGTCCTCCCCCTCCCTCAGAGTTTGTGCGCCATTAACCAGAAGAAATGGGTAATGGCTATAGTGAACGCCCGCCAGGCGGCGACACTGTAGCCACGCCGTCCCTAACAAAGCACACATCATCAATGGCATTGCCCTAGTGTTAAGCTACCGGCAGGACCCGCAAGCGGCGGGCACGACCTGTCGGCGAAGTACAAGACAGCCGGCGGGACCCACCAGGCGACGGGCCCCAGCGGCCGGCGGAGAAGCCGGCAACCATAGACACTGAAAGCCGGGACCTACACCCGGCCAGATTACCATTGTACCCCTGGGGGTAGGCCTATATAAACCCCCCACTGCACCCATGCAAAGGGTTCAGACTTTAGACACACACACACACACACACCTGTAGAGAGAGGAAGCTAGGGCTAGCCTTGTTCTTCTTCCCCCTATAGAGAAACAGCTCAAGATGCAAGCTTGTAGTCACCATTGTTGCTTGAGTGATCATGCGGAGATCCCGCAGAGCAGGACTAGAGTGTTATCTTCTAGAAGAGCCTCGAACCTGGGTAAATTTCATCGGCGTACGTGTCTACCCCTAGTCCTGTTTCCTAGCACCGGCGACATCGTACTACCCCCTACCATGATAAGCCATCCTTTGGCATATATCGCACGACACCCCTGACACTGAGATCACCTTTTGGAACCACAATCCGGTCCTCAAAGAACAAAGTGTCTCTGTCATCAATATGATATCACTTGTATGTGGGTAAGCCCTTGGCAATACCATGTTTCACCTTCTTCACCATGGTATCAAGGAGTTGTGCCTCACGAATTTGATGTTCCAAAGTTGGAGTGACCTAAAGGTTGGCAAGAAAACCTTGAGGAACCACTTGGAGGCTGAGCTTTCGAAATGATTCACAAAGATCAGGTTGGAAGGGCTTGAGAATTAAGCTGTTGCAATAAGCCTTTCTGCTTAAATCATCCGCAATCACATTCGCCTTGCCTAGAGTGTATTAGATACTTGGATTGTACTCTTGAATCATTTCGACCCAACGAGTTTGCCGGAGGTTGAGGTTTGGTTGATTGAAGATATACTTCAGGCTCTTGTGATCGGTGAAAATGTCCACTTGCCTTCCCAACAAGAGGTGTCTCCATGTTATTAATGCATGGACAACTGCCGCCATCTCAAGATCGTGAGTGGGGTAGTTCCTTTCATTTGGCTTCAACTAACAAGAAGTATACGACACAACTTTCTTCTCTTACATTAACACAGCATTGAGACCTTGCAACGAGGCATCACAGAAAACTTTGAAGGGTTTGGACTCATCAGGAGGAGTTAGGACAGGAGCTGTGACGAGTTTCTCTTTGAGATTGTTAAAGGCAACATCACACTCAGGAGTCCAGGAGTACTTGACATGCCTTTGGTGGAGGTTGGAAAGACGCTTAGCAATATTTGAGAAATTCTCAACAAATTTTTGGCAATAGCTTGCAAGCCCAAGGAAACTGCGGAGCTGCTTAGCATTCTGAGGAGGCTTCCCGTTCACAATTGCAGAAACCTTCTCTGGATTAACAGCAATGCCTTGGCGGAGATGATGTGACCAAGTAAAGAACTTCATCAAGCCAAAACTCACATTTGGAGAACTTTGCGTAGAATTGCTACTCTCTGAGCTAGTCGAGCACCAATCGCAAATGTTTTGCATGATCCTTCTTATTCTTGGAGAAAACCAGGATATTGTCGAGATACACCAGGACGAATTCATTGGTGTAGGGGTTGAAGATGAAGTTCATCATGTGAGAGAATGTAGGAGGGGCATTGACAATCCCGAAAGACATGACAGTATATTCATAAGAACCAAAGCTTGTTATGAATGCTGTCCTTGGGATGTATTCTTCACGAATGTGAATCTGTTGATAACCCATACGGAGGTCAAGCTTGGAAAACACATTTGCACCTTTGAGTCACTCGAATAGCTCATTGATATTGGGAAGTGGGTATTTATTCTTGATTGTCTTCTTGTTCAAGGCGGTAATCTACGCAAATTCAGTCCATGCCATCCTTCTCTGGACAAAAAGAATGCCACAACCCCACGGAGATGAACTTGGTCTGATTAGCCCAGACGCTCTTGTTCGTCGAGTTGTTTCTTCAATTATATCAGCTCTTTTGGCCCAAGCTTGTAGGGGCGTTTGCAAACAGGTTCTGTACCGGGCTCAAGATCAATAACGAACTCGACTGGCCGGTAAGGAGGCATATTGTAACACCCCGGATACAACTTTCCATATTTGTAAATCCGACTCTTGCCTTTTCCGGAGATGTGATATGATATTCCCTTCGTGGTTGGGGTTTTATCTTTCGTTTTGCATTTTGTTCATGTCATGCATTTCATATCATGTCATCATGTGCATGGCATTTGCATTTGTGTTCGTCTCATGCATCCGAGCATTTTCCCCGTTGTCCGTTTCACAATCCGACACTCCCACATGCACCGGGCGGACCCCTCTTGTCTCTTTTTGTGAGTGGGTGTTAAACATTCTCGAAATGGACTGAGATTTTCATAGTGGCCTTGGCACACCACCAGTAGACCGCCTGTCAAATTTCTTTCCACTTGGAGTGTGTTTGATACTCCAACGGTTAACCGGGTAACCGCGAAGGCCTCTTTTGTGTTGCAGCCCAACACCCCTCCAAAACGGCACAATAAGCCATCCAAACCACTCCCATGTCCTCCTCGTCGGATCACGATCGTGTGGGCGAAAACTACACTCCATTTGGACACTCCTACCTCCTCCTACCTATAAATATGTGCACCTCGTCCAAATTCGCGGTCTAACCCTAGTCCTCTTCCTCCTCGCGCCGCCGGACATATCCATCCCGTCACTGGACATGTCCACCGCCTCCACCCGCATCGCCCGGACCTATCCGGTGCCGCCACATCAGCGCCGCCACCGCCCGCTCCCAACCGCGCCTTGCCACCTGTCGCTGCCGCCTCCCACCACCGCGCGGCCTGCGGGGCCCAGATCCGACCCATGTGAGCCCGCGCTCCGCCGCCGCGTGCCCGCAGCCATGTGGCCGCTCTGCCCTAGAGCCGCCGCCCGCGTCGCTCGACCCGCCACCGCACATCGCAGCTCCGGCCACCAGAGCCTCGCCGGAGCCCGACCTTGCCTTCCCCATCGCTGATGACCTCACCACACCACGTAGGACCTGCCATCGCCCGAAGTTCCCCGTCGCCGCCTGGCATCGCCATCGCCGGATCCGCTCCCCGCGCCTGGATCTGGCCGGTCCCCGCCGTCCTCACCGGCATAGCCATCGGGCGCCGCCGCCCCTGCCTCCCTGGTCCCGATCGGGATCGAGGGAGACGAACGCGCCCGCGTTGACCCTCGCGTGGACCACGGCCTTCCGTCGGCCCAGCTCCGTCGGCCTGCTTCCCCGGCCTAGTCATCCTCTCCACCATTTTGGGCCGAAGCACAGGGAGAGCAACCCCCTCTATTCCCCGCCCGTGTGTCCTTTAACTTCTTAGCACTCGCTTGGACTTGCTATTATTTTTGCTAAGTCCCTAAGAATTGTTATCATGCATGCATCTTGTGAGTGGTGCATCTTTGTGCATGTTCATCCTATGGTGGTGTATGATATATGGAATTGTTCATCTCAGAGTACTCTTCATATTAGTGTACTATTGCATGCTTCCATCTTGATGCCCTAATCATTGATGCAAGAGTGCTCTAAATTGTTTACTGCTACTACTTATCAGTTTAGGGTGATTTGTCATTTTTGTCACATTTGTTGTGTGCATCATATGGGCATGAGCTCTACATGTGTTTTGATCTATGTCATGCCATCTTTACAAGGGTGCTTGCCATGTATTTTCGTGATCAATGTGGTGACTAGCACAAGCATGCAAAGTAGCCTTCGTGATGTTGCCGACTTCAGTGACTTAAGATTTTCGTAAGTCCTTGTTCTGCTATTATTTTTATGCCATATAAACATGATGCTACAGTGAGATCCATGCTTGTTTTGAGTTGCTTCAGTAAGGATGTTTTGGACATATGGTTATGCTCTATCCATCAATGCCCATGTTTGCAGTTATGGAGTAACTTAGCATGTCTTATTCTTGCTCCACTTTTGCTATAAAATGTTCCTGGCAGAATGTTAACATGTTAATCAATTTTGCCATGGTTGTTGCTATTGATTCATGGATGCTATGAACTTTCTCTTGCCATGGTTAGCTTCATGAACATGTCATCGTGCTGTTAGTATGCTTGTTTTGTCATGCAAGGCTTTGTGGTGAGTGATTTGAGCTCGCAAAGATGCCTTCATAATTCTGTTTATGCCATGCTCTCCAACTGTTAATAAAACTTGCTATGTTTACATGGGTGCCAACATATCTTCTGTGCCTTTTTGGATCATGATCAGTAAGGGATTTTTGTTCTATGCATTTAGTAGATTCATTCCATGCCTTGTATTGCTATGATATGTTCATGAAGCTTGTTGTTTGCTTGCTCTAAACATGGCTTCCTGATGTTATTTTCTGGCATGTTAGTATTTTCACCAAGTCTGTGAAGTTGATATCTTTTGCACTTTTTCCATGCTTGTTTGAACCTGCTCTTTTGTGATTTAGCCGTAGCTCAGTGTTCATGTTTTATCAAGCATCTTGTGTACATCAGTGCCATATGCCTTGCTGCTATGTTGGAGTGCAATAGCTTAGTTTCCTGTTGCATTCTAGATGGCATCGTGCTGTTAATCGCAGAATTGTGCCATTCTTGTTTTGCTTGCCATTTGCAAACCGTGCATCCGTTTCCGGTGATCTTTATATCGATTTCGACCTAAATCATCTCATCTTTCCAGTGGCACACTTGGTTTGCCATGTTGATTTCTTGTTCATCCTTTTTCCTTCCGAAGAACGCACATGCATTGCATATCACATCCCGCATGTCATGCCATGTTTTGCATCATGTTGATTGTGCATTGCATCATGATTGATTGTTGGGCCTTTGATTGTGTTCTTGCTTTGGGTAGATCCAGGAGATGAGGAACCTGTTGAGTACGCTTTCGAGGATCAAGCTTTCGACAACTCCGAGTACATTGCAGGCAAGATGACCATACCCTCGAGATCACTTCTATCTTTTCTTGCTAGTTGTTCGCTCTATTGCTATGCCACGATACCTACCACTTGCTATATCATGCCTCCCATATTGCCATATCAAGCCTCTAACCCACCTTTCCTAGCAAACCGTTGTTTGGCTATATTACCGCTTTTGCTCAGCCCATCTTATAGCATTGCTAGTTGCAGGTGAAGATGAAGTTTGTTCCATGTTGGAACATGGATATGTTGGGATATCACAATATCTATTATTTAATTAATGCATCTATATACTTGGTAAAGGGTGGAAGACTCGGCCTCATGCCTGGTGTTTTGTTCCACTCTTGCCACCCTAGTTTCCGTCATACCGGTGTTATGTTCCTTGATTTTGCATTCCTTACACGGTTGGGTGTTATGGGAACCCCTTTGACAGTTCGCTTTGAATAAAAATCCTCCAGCAAGGCCCAACCTTGGTTTTACATTTGCCTAACAACCTATAACCTTCCCTTG
>NC_041388.1:193802878-193810650 GCF_002162155.2 Triticum dicoccoides
GAGTGTTGGTCCGAACCGAGTAGACTACGGGGCCACCTCGGGGAAAGTTTAGGGTTGGTTTTACTCATAGGATGTCTCATCCGATGTTGCCCTGAGAACGAGATACGTGCGACTACTATCGGGATTTGTCGGCACATCGGGCGGCTTTGCTGGTCTTGTTTTACCATTGTCGAAATGTGTTGTAACCGGGATTCCGAGACTGGTCGGGTCTTCCTGGGAGAAGGAATATCCTTCGTTGACCGTGAGAGCTTGTGATGGGCTAAGTTGGGACACCCCTAGAGGGTATAAACTTTCGAGAGCCGTGCCCGCAGTTATGTGGCGGATGGGAATTTGTTAATATCCGGTTGTAGAGAACTTGACACTTAACCTAATTAAAATGCATCAACCGCGTGTGTAGCCGTGATGGTCTCTTTTCGGCAGAGTCTGAGAAGTGAACACAGTTCTTGTGTTATGCTTGAACGTAAGTAGCTTCAGGATCACTTCTTGATCACTTATAGCTTTTCGACCGTGTGTTGCTTCTCTTCTCGCTCTTATTTGCGTATGTTAGCCACCATACATGATTACTGCTTGCTGCAGCTCCACCTCACTACCTTTTCCTACCCATAAGCTTAAATAGTATTGATCTCGCGGGTGTGAGATTGTTGAGTCCTCGTGGCTCACAGATACTTCCAAACAGTTACAGGTGTCGATGATACCAGTGCAGGTGGCGCAACCGCGCTCAAGTGGGAGGTCGATGAAGATCTTGATCGTTGTTTTGTTTCGTTTCCTGTTGATCAGTAGAGGAGCCAGTTGGGACGATTGGGGATCTAGCATTTGGGGTTGTCTTTCTTTATTTTGGTTCCGTAGTCGGACCTTGATTGTACTCTGGATGATGTATGTTTAACTTGTATTTGTGTGAAGTGGCGATTGTAAGCCAACTCTTTATCCCTTTCATATTCAGTACATGGGATGTGTGAAGATTACTCCTCTTGCGACAAACCTACCATGCGTCTATGCATCTAAGTCGTGCCCCTACACGTGGGAGCACTACAAAACAATACACTTCCCTGATGATATGTGTTTGTCACAGTAGGTCGCTTTTTTGTCACGCATGTACATCCATGACAAATTTATGACAGAATCAAGATAGTCATACTTGTGCTGTCATAGAAGTGTTCCATGACATTACCAAAATTATCATCACGGAAGTGTCCACTTCCATGACGATAAATCGCGCGTCACAGAAGTGCTTTCGTCAAGGGTGACTGACACGTGGCATCCACCATAACGGAACACCGTTAAGCTATCAGGTCGGGTTTTGGATCCGATAACCCGTTAACAGCCCCGACCAATGGGAAATTTCCACGTGTAAAATTCTTATTGGTCGGACGAAACACGTGTCAGCTCGTCAGTGGGTCAGATAGGCGCCTATGATATGTCGACACGTGGCACGGCCTAACAGAGGCGCATTCCTGTGTAAAGGCCGGCCCGTTTGACTTGGTCAAAAGCTGGCCGGCCGGCCCATAGAAAGCCTGTTAATGGCCTATTCGAATATAGCCCATTTATAGCCCACTAACCCAAGGCCCGTTACGCCCTATCTGAATTAGGCCCAATAGCGTCATCTGGGCCGTCCAATATGATTACAGCCCGTTTTCACTTCTGTCCCATGTATGGCCCATGACGTCTTTCGGCCCATATGAGGCCCTATGTAACTCTTGGCCTATTAACGGCCCGTGGTGAAACTGGCCCGTAATGAACAGTGTATCACTTTACACTTGTTAACGGCCCGTGGTGAAACTGGCCTGTGATGAACAGTGTATCAATTTATACCCATTAACGGCCCGTTATACCGTTGGGCCGTTTCCAGCCCATGTTATCTTCCGGCCTTCTTCAGAGCCCATTTATTCTTGGGCTCATTTCCAGCATTCGTTTACTTACGGCCCGTTACTGTCATTTTCTACTTGTGGGCCAAATTCAGCCCGTGGTTACAGTCGGCCCGTTTATGGTCCGTTAATAGTTTGGGCCGCTTTCATAGTGTCATCAAATACGGCCTATTAACGATGGCCCGTTACGGTTGGCCCATGAACGGACGATTCCAACTCTAGCCCGTTTATGGCCAGAATGCGGTATGTTCGGCCCATGTTTGGCCAATCGATCATACGGCCCGTATAAGGCCCATTGATGATACGGCCCGTAGAAGGCCCATTGATGATACGACCCGTAGAAGGCCCATTGTTTCTATGGCCCATAGAAGGCCCACTGCTTCTACAGCCCGTAGAAGGCCCACTGTTTATACGGCCCGTAGGAGGCCAGTGTCACTACAGTAAATATTAGCCCATGGTTATTGTGGCCTAGTTTTAAAAATAGGTTATTGCAACCACTAGCAAACCGCAGAAAAAGAACTGCATTGACTACAAGTAAACAAATAAACAAGACAACAAGGAAATAAATAAGCAAGCAACTTACACTAGGCTGTCACGGCTATTACACATATTACATCCACTGAGAATCAAAGTTCGCCACAAGTGCAAATATAGGGAACACAACAGCATATAAACGCCACAGCAAAACAAGTCCATAACTGAAACCACTTCAGAAGAGCTCAAGAAACAATATCCTGGGTACCCATAATGCTGGCAAGATGCTTAGCAAGCTTATTAACTTTCTCTTGTTTGGCGCTTAAGTCCTCCAGCGCTTGTTGTTGCACCAGAAAGTATGCATCTGAATTCTGCAGGGACTTCCTTAGTCCTTCAGCTTTCTGTCGCATAACATCTGATCGATGTCTTTCAACTTGAAGTTGAGACTCAAGAAGCCGAACTGATTCAGGCAACGAGTTCGAAGAGCTGGTGCCAGCAGTGGTAGCCAGTAACTCGAACACTACATCAAGACAGGACTTTGGGGTTGTCTCAGTGTCTTCAATATAGTTTTTATCAGCTTTCTTGGAGACCAACAGGGATGTCTCACTATCTTGAACCTTATCTGCATTACTTCCTTTACCATTGCATAACAGGGTACTCTTCTCCAATATTTTATCCCTGTTCTAAAAGAGAAACAAACAAACAAACACATCTCAGGTTTACCAGTTCAGTGGTAAGGTGGACAGGATAACAGCATGAAACAAACATATATCTATGTAGTATGGTCACTATATGGTCTATATGATTCTAGTTTATGTTGCCAAATCAAGATAGATACAGTTCGAATCATATCTATTTAAGACAAAGCAGCATAGACAGAATATAAGTGTGGGAAACTACACAACAATAACAACACTTGTAATGTGCATGGCATGAGAACATAACTGTTTATTCAATTGAAACTGAAATCAACATAGAGCAAGTTACAACAGCAAACAGCCAAACACGTTGAAGAAACAGGTTTAAAACATACCTGTTGCGCCATTGGAGTTTCAATTGCATCCTTCAAATTTGAAATTAGTTGGTATCAGTAAATACAGTGATGCAAGAGAAAAGTAGTATGAACCATAGCTACGAAACCTGACCTGAGAACAATTCTTCTTCTGCTTTAAGCGTTGACTTCAGGTTCGGAGTGGTGGTCCTCGTGATTTGGGCACTGCAGTTGCCTTACTAACTGCTCGTGTTTGGGTGCTCTGTGGTGGAGACGGTGATGTGTCAACGGGAACTGGGTGTCTATCTGCTGGGGTTGGGGTTAGAAGGGGTGTAGCTGGTTCTCTGTCCAACTGGGTAGGGGTACAATCTGCATGAGTGTGGGTTATGTGTGGTGGGGCTGGTTCTTGGGCAAGTACAATCGTGGTTCTACCTGCATCGACAGGTAGCATGATATTTTCTGAAGACCGTGTTTTTACTCCCACAGATACTGCCATCACACTCTCCAATTGAAATGGCTGATAAACAAGAAAAGTAATTGAATGTACAAACATTGTAAGATAGACAGGTGCAATGGATAGTAGGGGAGAAAACAGGGCATGAAATAATTCACATTTATGTTGTCTAAGCAAACAGAATAGCAGGACATAATATCACATATATAATGGATAATTAAACAGGATAGCATGACACAATTTCACATGTATGATGGCTAACTAAACAGGATAGAATGACATACTTCAAAATATGATGACTATGTAAACAGGATGACATGATATAACTATATGATGTGTCTATTAAAGTGGTTGGCATGCCATAAATCACAAACATGTCATCGATGGAAACATGATGGCATGATATAATTCACGGATAGAATGACATAATTTAAATATGATGACTATGTAAACAGGATGAGATGATATAACTATATTATGTCTTTAGAAAATGGGTTGGCATGCCATAATTCAGATACATGCTGACTATGTAAACATCATAGCATGACATAATTCAAATATATGATTTATATACTAAGGAAGTGAGCAGAGGGCAATCTCATATATGATGTGTCAACTAAGGAGATGGCATTCAATATTGTGTATATGATGTAAAAACTAAGCATTGCAATACAACATATGCATTATATGAGTAATATAACCCTGCCAAGTTTGAGCATACACCTCAGGGGGATAATAGGACTGGTCATCTGCCTCTGAATCCTCCTCTGAAGAGCTATCTATAACCAGCAAGATATCTGCTTCAGCAGGTAGCATTGTCTGCTCTGAAGACCTTGTTTTCACTCCAGATTTCTCCATCACCAATTCAAATGGCTGATGCACAGGAAGAACAGTTGAATATACAAACATTGTCGACAAAAGCAATGAGAAATACAAAAAAAGGACGGGATGATATAATTCACATATATGACGCTTGCCTAAACAGCATGGCATTGCATAATTCACATACATAATGCCTTGCAACAAGATAACGTTGCATAATTCACATATATAATTTCTTGCAACAAGATGGCATTGCATAATTCACATATATGGTAATTAGACACTAAAAAGGTGGCATTCACACAAAGCATGTCTAAACTAAGCAAATGACATAGCAATGCAAGATACCATACACACGATATGAGCAACATAACCCTCCCAAGCTAGGGCATGCACCTCGGGGGGAAATATGACTGGTCATTTGTCTCTGAATCCTCCTCTCAGGAGCTATCGGTAACCACCAAGACACGCACTTCGTCAGATAGCATTGTCTGCTCTGAAGACCTTGTTTCCACTCCAGATTTTTCCATGATCGTGCCAAATGGCTGATGCACAGGAAGAGTAATTGAATGTACTAAAATTGTTGACAAATTTAACACGTAATAAAAAATGATGGCATGATATAATTCACATATAAGATGACTGGCTAACCAGGGTGGCATTGCAAAATTCACATATATGATGCCTGGCTAGACAAGATGGCATTGCATGATTCACATATACGATAAAGAAACTATATATATGGCATTGACACAAAGCATGTCTAAACTAAGCAGATGACATCTTTAATGTATACAGTAAGCAATGCAAGGCACCATATGCATGATATTACCAACATCAGCATGCCAAGTTAGAGCGAAGACCTCATGGGGTAAATAGGAGTGGTCTTCTCCTTCTGAATCCCCCTCATAACAGTTATCTTCCTCTTGATTATGATCCGAAATGGGTGGAGGGGGGCTGCCTTTGTGCCCACCATGGAACGACGTTTGCATGAAATTTTATTGCCACACAAGGCTCGTCTCTTTTGCTCTACATGATCGGTTCCATTGTGTACAATAACTGGCATGCATAGGAATAAAACATAGTGAGATTATGTAAGGAGTGCATGCACAAATCCAAAGTGATGGTAGCAAACTGTGGATAGACCCAAAACCAATGATAGCAGGCAGATAATAGCTTTAGTTAAAAAATACAGATAATGGCTCCTTTAATGTTTGTTTGCACCCAACATGAAACTCATAGTAGACACCGGAGATTAACTAGATAGTAGACAGGTAGTACTGATTGCTGCCCCAATATTTACCCCACAACCATTTAAAAACTGAAGTTTCAGCATTAGTTTGGAACTGACTCGGAGTCTAATAGGTGAACACGATGATAATGTAGCATGTCATCATATAAAGGAACGCATAATGTAAGCAGACACGGAAGAGTGCGACCTCTCTTGAGGACCCATGTAGTCCTCAAGGTCATCTGCTCAGTTGATGATGGTAATGCAGTTGCCGTGGCTGCCGGCGGCGGGGAAGAAGATCTGAGGCAGCGAAAGACAGTCTGGAGAGCGGATCCCTGCTGTGGTGAACCCTTCCGTCATTGGAGCAGCTGAGCTGGGGTGGAACACAGCGCCGCAGGAGCAGGACAAACCACACAAGGTTTTCTTTGACACATATCTGTAACAGAAGTAATTGAGTAAGGGCTTGTTTGAATTTGAGGATTCTAACAATGCAGGGATAGGAAATAGATAGGAATAGGATAGGAATGCACGTGCAAAACAGAAAATTTAAAAACACAGGATTTCTGCCAATCTGGGTGTTTGATTCACAACAATTGGAAGATCACAGGATGCAAAAAAGCATGGTGAGATTAAGTCAAACCACAAGAAAATGTACGGTTATAATGCTATTATGCTACTATCTCTTGTCTTGTGCTTGATGAATAGGAATATGAAAAGGAGGAGAAGTGGAAATTAGAATTCCTACGGTTTTTCTTTCAAGGAGACACTAAAGGAACAAATCCTACAGTTTTCCTTTGCTCCATTCCTTTGCACCAAATTCATGAAAAGTAGTACCATAGGAAACTTTCCAATTCCGATGTTTTTCATTCACTTTTCCTTTCAAGCATTGGTGATTCTAGTAGGCAGGCTTGAGCAAGGAAAATCCTACACTAAAAAATGTTTTTGTGCTACTTCTATTACTTTGGACCCAGGCCACTGCCATACTAGCTCAACTCCCAGGCCCATCGACAAATGCACAGCTGAAACACAAAGAGATAAATAATGATGGCGTTCAAGAGAGTCCATCACGGATAGCTAAGTTGCCTGGTACCTCACTGCTTGTCATATAGTAGGATAAAATAATTGTATTTCCCGTTACTCCGAGTGCTCAGTGGACAATATATATATAACATGTAGAGTAAAAAAGAGATGCAACAAGTGTAGAACCTCTTTGGCGAAGCCATGTCGATCTCAGCGTGATTGGGTTGGCCGGCGAGGATGCTCCGGCTGACTTGGCTGTCGGAGGAGGGGAAGAAGATCTTAGGCGTCGGGATATGGAGCCCGAGGTACTGCTCCGCTGTGATGGAGGGTTTCGTCATTGGAGCAGCTCCGGTGAGTTGTACGACGCCGAGGCTGAAGTAGGACAAGAGAGACAACGAACAACGTTAACCTGAGTGGAATTCTAATAGCATCTCCAATACATGACGTAAAATACATAACCGCAAAGTGCTAGATGTAAAATACATCAGCCGCTCATCTCTGAACTTAACTGTCGAAACTGAACTAAACTGTCGAAACTGAACTTAACTGTCGAAACTGAATTTGCTGTTGAAACTGAACGCACTAGCAAGGTGAGGCTACACGTCGGTCGACTGACTTTTTCATCTCTGGTCAGTCGATTTTGCAGCCGTTGGATACGAAATCAAGGGCCTGCGGTTCATCTTCAACCTCCACCCCCCTGAGCCGGCCAAACAGCAGCCCCCCGCCGCCCGCGGCCGGCGGTGCGCCACCCCGCCCGCCCCGAAAACACTCCCCACCGCCGGTCCGCCGCCGCCCCGGCCATCCCTCTAGGCCACCCCGTGCCGAGCTTTTTGTTCAGCGATCCCCACGCCACCGCCCCGCCACCGCCCCGCCACCGCCGGCGACCACCGCCCCCATCCTGAACCCTAAGATAGATAG
>NC_041388.1:193810944-193818006 GCF_002162155.2 Triticum dicoccoides
ACCCAAAAGTCGATTCAGTCGACTGAAGTGTAGCTAAATCGGAGCAGCATCGCAAGCAAGAGCAAGAGCAAGAGCAGCAGCGCGAGCAAGAGTAATAGCAAGAGCAGACCAGGCAGGGGACCGAGAGCAAGAGCAGAGCAGCAGCGCGAGTGAGAGCTAAAGTAGCAGCAGGTCCTACTGATGTGGACGTCGCCGCCGAGGGAGCGACGTCGTGGAGGAAGTGGCTGACGATGCCGCCATGGATGGAGCCATGCCGTGTCGGCTCGGGACCGAGCACCGACAGCACTGTGAGATAGAATCAAGAAGAAAATGCAGCGATTAGTGTACAACCTCTTTGGTGGCGCCGATTAGGCCGCAGCTTCATCCGAGGAAACGGTGATGATGATGCTCTTCCGGTGGTGCAGGTGAAGACGGCGGTGTGGGAATGGAGGTGGCGCGAAAGACGAGGGGAACGTCGGGGCAGCTCCTTGGAGGTTGAGGACGGGGTGGCTGAACCGGCGGGACGATGAGATCGACGACGGATCCTCATCTGGTACGGTGGATGAGGGATGTCGAGGTGTTGCTGTGGACGACGTCTTCGGGGAAGAGGCTCCGGCTGTGTGGCGGACGGAGCAGGGTGTGGGGTTTCATCGCGGGTTTTCGCGGCCTCGGTGTACGAATGGGTGGGCGGATGGGATGGCAGTGGGGAACCATGGCTTAGAGACGCACTTGTCCGAAATGTGGGGTAAGTTACGAAAGTACCCCCACCGATTTGAGGCGGTTCTTTCGGTTCAGGGGTAACATGGGCATTTCGCGTGTCTGGATTTCACAGGAGGTGGGAGTTTTCGCGCGCGTTGTAATTTCGGAATAGCAAGGCACGGGTTGACATGGAGGGAGTTGTTGGATCACAACGAGACAAAGATATATCTTAAATATTTCGGGCTAACAAGGCGCGGGTTGAAGAGGCGGGAGTTTCGCAGCACGATAGACAGAGACGCTAGCTTTAATTTTCGGCATAACAAGGCGCGGCTTGAAATTTCGGAAGAACAAGCTTAACGTGTACCCAAAAAAGACAATTTGCAGCTCAACACGCACAACACACACAAACACCATTTAGACTAGAGTAAGGTACACGTGCATTGCACGCATGAGATTTGGCAACCAAATTATGAATAAATACCACATTATAGCATGCACGCTTTGAGTCATATATGCATGATGTAGATGTTCGTTTAATTCTTATAGTTCATTTCATTCAAAATCATGTAGTTTTTATAAGAAAGCTAATCTATTTTAAGATTCATGGAATTGTGCGTCGTAAGACATAAAGTAAAAACAAATAATAGCAAATCATGTAAAAAAAATTTGGGCAATTCTGATACGGAAGATTCTAGAACAAATAAGAAGTGCTTGTGTTTTGATGTTTGTGCATTATGCTTAAGTTCAACCATGGAGTCTTCTAGATTATACATGTGGCGGAATCTGGTGGAATCTAGATGATATCCAACGGCCAGTAGTGCTCAAATTTGCCATCTTTGGACCATCGGATTCGCCTCATCCAACGACCATCTTTCAAAGTTAAAGTTCCGCACACAATATAAACAAAAATATAATATATATATATATATATATATATATATATATATATATAGGGGTATAGATATAGATATGTGATGTAAAAGTCGCCCATCATCTCCAATTAGAATAGTGTGTCCATGAACGGATGCGACGTGGCCAAATGATGTGTGCCATCGGTATCTCAAATTCAAATCAGTTTGACCTTGTTCAATGTGTATACATTACAACATGCTCGTTTCCAAACCACACCGCGCAGATCTCCGTTATATTCATGCATGCATGGGATTTAAACATCAGGATCTCTTATTCAAATATTTGAATTCAACTTTACATTGATTGTGACCTCACCTATTCAGCTATTATTTTACACCCACACAGTAGTCTTCTCTTTATAATTGTACCACTAACTTTCTCTCGTGCATGCATGCACACACACTACCAGTCGGCATTACCCATCGCACGCATGCAATCCTTTTCTTCAGGTCGGTCTCCCATGAAGGCACACACCAACACACATCCCCCTCTCCATCATATCAGGCATTCTTTATCTCTCATGCGTGCATGCGCAACGATTGATGTTCCTCTATGTATGTGTGTATATAGCTAGGTCTTTCATAGTTTTCCACACAAATCGATCAATCGATATATCCAGTGAGGTCTCACCCTCTTTCCCACGTCCACATCGATCAATCTATATCTCTCTATATAGGATTAACATATATAGCTAATACACCCACATTAATTATGTATCCAACGTCCCCCACTCATCATCCATGCCTTCCTCTTCATCTCTCAGACGCGTGCACAATGGCGAAGACAGGGGCAGTAAGGGCCCTGCCCCCCTCCCCCCTAACATCACTATATATCAAGGCTAATATGAATGTGATCATTAGACAATTGCTGCTAAAAATGGTTTAAGTTCATGAATTGACCCTCCTCGTAAAGGATTAGCAATGTTTGTCCCCCTAGCTCATTTATTTTTCATGGCTCTGCCACTGCGCGCATCAGCGCACGTGTTCGCCCCCTCTCTCTAAATATCGATATCCACTTGTGCATTCCTTCATAGTCTCCCTCCACTCGGCCCCTCGCACCATCTTCTAGCCCACCCACCGGATTTTGCCACATGTACAATCTAGCAGACTCCATGGTTAAACTTAAGCATAATGCACAAACCTCAAAACAACAGTGGTTCTCTTTTGTTCTAGATTCTTCCGTATCATAACTGCCCAAACTTTTTTCTAGTTGAATTGCCATTATTTGTTTTTACTTTATGCTTTACAACACACAATTCCATGAATCATAAAATATATTAAGGGCTTCTTTGATTCAAAGGATTCTCAAAGGAATTTTGGAGGATTCTAATCATTAGGAATTTTTCCTATCTTGGTTGTTTGATTCGTAGGATTGTAAACCATAGGAATTTTTCCATATGATTCATTTGCACTAGATTTCATAGGAAACATCCCATCCACTCAAACCTCTTTGAAAGAATTCTGCGTTTTTTCTATGCACAATCAAACACTCATACAATCCTGTAGGATTCAAGACAACATTCCACTATAATCCCATGTTTTTCCTATTCCCGCGTTCTTAGCTTTTTTTATAAAAACTAATTGATTCTGAATGAGATGAACTATAAGAATTAAACGAAGGGCTACATCAGGCATATATGACTCAGAGCTTACATGCTATAGTGTGGTAATTATTCATAATTTGGTTGCAAAATCTGATGTGTGCAATGCACGCGTACCTTACTAGTATTTCCAGTTTGTGCAAAACACGTAAACTAGAATACCAATGGCACGCTACACAGTGTCTCTCTTACAGTTCATGAAGCCACGTGGCACATGTGTAGGAGTTGTCGCGACCTCCTTGCATGGATTGATCACAGTGACGTGTTGCTAGTTCCAAAAGAATGTACTCGTCCTCCCTGAGCCATACTGGCGGTACATGCACGAAGCGAAGATGTGCACGCACGCCGTGCACGCACGCGCGAGTACACGGGCGGACGCAATTTTGTACCAAGATCCACCCCATGTGATAATTTGACGCGTGTAAAGTCGTTCACTTCATTGATGGTCGATTAATACACCGCATGCAAATTGAGTGGACGTGAGGGCGGAAGAAAGACATTATTACTCCACTACGCGCATGCGAGTAGTTAAATCATGGGTTGCTAGTAGTACTTCCATTGGTCTCCTTCGTATTTTGTGCCAATTTTTGACAGTAACATACTACTCAATATTTACGCATTTGAGCAGTGTAGTACTTGAAATTTATGTTCCGCTAAACTCATCGGGAGCCGTTTCGGGCCTCGAAACCAAAACCATCAATTAATCTTTATCTTGTTCCCATCACATTCGAAAGCCTGCTCACACCTACTAGTAGTACGTACCAAACCTGAACGTGTTCCCACTATGCAGGTATTAGTACTAGTGCTAGTACTTAGGTTATAAAAAGGGGAACTACCTAACCGAAAATCACTCTACCTTTCCTCCTCATAAGTGCTTCTTCTTCGTCCGTCGTTGCCATGGCCGGTGAGCGGAGCTCTAGGTCGAGAACTACTCGTAACAAGGGAGCGGCAACCAAGGCTGTGGAAAAAAAGAGAGGGCTCGCCGCCACGCAGAGACCTCAAAAGATCTCTCACGGGCAGGCGATGGCTCCCAGGAGCGCCCTAGCCGCAGAGGCGAACATGCCGAGCCGGCGGAGCTGGAGTCGTTATCCCTCAATGGCATGCCCCATCAGCTCAATAAGCAGAAGGAGTTCATCCAAGGCTTGATGGAGTTGCTGAAGGAGAGCCTCGACGACATGCCCGCTGAGCTCAGTCAGCAGGGGGAGTTGACCGTCGGCTTGGTGATGCTGCTGAAGAAGAGCATTGCCTCGGAGAAGAAGGCGAATGGCGAAATCCTGCGACTTAGGGAGGACAATGCGAAGCTCTGCCACGAGATCGACCTGTTGAAGGAGAAGAACGCCGGCTGGAAGAAGCTGCATGAGAATAGTAGTTCCTCGATGAAGATGCTGCAGGCCCTTGCCATGGAACAGAAGGAAGAGTTGGCGAAGCTCTGCATCGAGCACCCGGCTACTGTCAAGGTACGTAATATGGTCGTGGAACAGATGATGAAGGCTCGCGTCGAGAAATGCCGCGTCATGGACACAATGATGAAGATGGCGGAGGAGACGCGCAAGGAGATGGAGGTCGTGCAGGCGATGAAGAAGTAGTTACGACTCTGCGGCGAATTAGATCATCTGGGGTGATAATCTTCCTTCTTCTTTTGCTCCTGTGTTTCATCTTTTGCTTCGGGTGTTTCGCCGTACGTGTCACATTCTCTGCGAGGAATGAATAGAACAATGTTTTTTTGAGGGAATGAATAGAACAATGGTAACAATGAGATGACTAGCAAATTAGATCATTTTTTATCGCCATATGGCACTGGGCTGCCGTGTTTCGTGCTCCTCCGTCGCAGTACTACTCCAGTGGAAAACTTGAGTATACCGCACGGTTCTTTGCTCCTCCTCGATCAGGTCGTCGATGCATTTATATGAGCAGTCAAATCACAAGGCCCCGCCTTCCATCGGAAGAGTACTATACGTGCAGAGGCTGACAGCTGGGTCCACGGCAGTTGCAAGGAAGTGCCTCCTTATTACACGAAAATTAATTATTCCTCCACCTGACAGCAGGGACCCACCGGACAGGCCACCAGTATTTTGCGAAAAAAATCGTTTCCCCCGACTGCTGAGACCCACCGGATGGGCCACCGTATTTCGCGAAAAAAACATTACCCCCGCTGTCAGCTCGGACCCACCGAAAGTGCCTCCTTATTACGCACAAAAAAATGAATACTCCCCCGGCTAGCTCGGACCCACCTTGCTGGGAGGCTAACTTGTGGGCCTACTAAGTTGACGGGGACGAAGGGCTTTGTCAACTTAGTCAATATGAACTATTCTAGCTCCAGTGACCATACGATGTCCATCCAACGGCCGTAGTGCTTCTTCAACCTCTGGTCTTCTTGCTCCACCCGCCCAAAGCAGCGCTGGTCGTGCCGCATGCTCCTGCCTCCCCTGGCCGGCTGTGCTGCCGCAGAGGCCTCACCGCCCCCTACTATTCCCACCATTGGCCAGGCCCTGCGGCGACGACAGCCTCACACCGCAGCCGAACCAGTGAACCCTCGTAGTCCTCTCCGCGCGGGCTTCCACTACCGCATCGTCCCCTTCCTAGGCCTCGCCGTTGTCCACCGCCGTGGTGCTCTCTGCGCAGCGTGGTCAACGTGGTCAAGGAACGACTTCCATAGGAAGAGTACTGTACGTGGAGAGGCTGACAGCTGGGTCCAAGGCCACTGCACAGTTTTTTTGTGATTTTCCAAGTAAGTCGCTTTGTCAGGCCTGTTGGGCTGCAAATCTTTCAAGACGAGGAGAGATTTCATTCGGCTAGCCGAGAAAATGGCCCATCAGTAATGAGAAATGGGTTATACATTTTTAAAACACATCAAACCGGCAATTAGTTTCAAATATCTTTTTTTCATTTCAAGATTTTAAATTACATTAATTTTTATGCGTGGAGAATTTGTTGGATTTTATATTGATATACATTTATTTTTAAAATCAGTTTGAATGTGAGTCGAAATTTCGGGATTAAAAACAGTTCGGACCGCACCGAAATATGCAAGATTTCGTATAATTTTTTAACCGTTGCCACAATATGGGCTACAATGCTAACAAAAAGAATATGGGCTCCAAAAAAACCTTAAGAATTAGCAAATGGGCTGTAAATTATTAGAAATAATGGCAGATGGGCTATATGCTGTTTTCCACAGATTTGAGGCTTTCCTAAAAAAGGTTGATGCACAAGCACTGACTGTTGGATGTCCATCCAACAGCCGTCGTGCTTCTTCAATCTCTGCTCTTCCTGCTCCAGCCGCTCAAACAAGCGCCGGCGGGACTGCCTGCTCCCTCCTCCTCGCGGCCGGCTATGCTGCCGCGTAGGCCTCACCGCCCGACCGTACTCCCATCGCTGGCCTAGCCATCCCTCTACTCACCCACACCTGTTGTTATTCTCCGGCGACGGCAGACGAACCAGTAAACCCTCGTACAGTCGTACTCCCCTCCTCATGGGAAACAACTGCCGAGTCTTCCCTGCCTCCGTGTCGTCCCCTTCATAGGCCTCGCCGTCATCCACTGCCCTGGTGCTCTCGGCACGGTGTGGTCAACGTGGTCAAGGAACGACTTCCATCAGACGTGGACTATACGTGGAGAGGCTGACAGCTGGGTCCACGGCGGCAGCAAGGAAGTGCCTCCTTATTATGCGGAAAATAATGATTCCTCCACCTGACAGCAGGGACTCACCGGACGGGCCACCGTATTTCACGAAAAAAACGTTTCCCCCCTGACTGCTGGGACCCACCAGCTACACCTTCGCACGCAAGGAAGTGCGTCCGGGCAAAAAAACGATTCGCTCCCCTGACTGCTAGGACCCACCAGCTACATCTTCGCACGCAATGAAGTGCGTCC
>NC_041388.1:193818228-193818940 GCF_002162155.2 Triticum dicoccoides
TCGCCCCCTGACTGCTGGGACCCACCAGCTACATCTTCGCACGCAAGGAAGTGCGCCCAGGCAAAAAAAACGATTCGCCCCCTGACTGCTGGGACCCACCTGGTCAAAGCGTACGTGGCGTTGTCATTCTGGTCGCAAACGTGTACGTACATATATACTGGTGGATGTAGAGGCGCGCACGTGTCGTAGTAGAGGCGGCCAGGGTGCAAGAAAGAAAATACGGCCACGTATGTGTACATACGGGCAGGGTCTCGAACGCCTACTCGCGCATACGTATGGTGAGGGCTCGTGTACATGGCTGGGTCGGAACGGAGAAACAGCGTCGTCGTCGTGTTCATGGGGAGGCAACGGAATGCGTCATGTTCATCGGGAGGCAACGCGGCTGGGTCGGAATGGAATGCGTGGTCGTGTTCATCGGGAGGGCTTGGACGGAAGAGGCGATGGAAACAAGGCCTGACGTACCGCACAAGAGAGGAAACGGACCTCCTACGGTCGAAACGGGGGTCCTGTTGATCGGGAGGGGTGTGGCGTACCGCAAAACGAAGGAAACGGACCTCCTACGGTCGAAACGGGGGTCCTGTTGATCGGGAGGGGTGTGGCGTACCGCAAAACAGAGGAAACGGACCTCCTACGGTCGAAACGGGGGTCCTGTTGATCGGGAGGGGTGTGGCGTACCGCAAAACGGAGGAAACGGACTTGTGTTGGAGCGCTA